>NW_006239478.1:220067-223276 GCF_000226075.1 Solanum tuberosum
GTTTTAATTTATTTTAACTTGAGACTTTTATATTGTTTCAATATGTTGTTCTAATTAATTAGTTTTGTTCATTTTTATTCAATTTTAAGTCAAATTCAAATTATATTTATGGTATTTAATAATTATTTTTTGGTAATGCATTTGGTTTATTAAGACATTGGTTGAGGGTAAGACGGTGAATTTAAGTTTCACCGCACCAAGTGGGTAAGACATCGAGTAAAAGTCTCGGTGCACCATGATAATAAGAAGTTGGGTTCAAGTCCCATTGATTTATGACCAAAGGCGTCTTTATATGGGTAAGACATTGGGTTTAAGTCCTAATGCACTATAGTGATGATATGATAATGACTAACATAAAATTTATACTTTTGATTGAAAGTCATGAAATTTACCCAATTAATTTGCTCCATTCTCTTATGTGAATGTGGTAGCAGTGCATAATATGTCTGAAAAATGACAAGTGGTTAAATGTATGAATATGGGTGTGGTAAAATGTTAATGATCATCATTGTGGTAATAAAAAGGAAGAACATTATGGGTTCTTCAGATTGTCCTTCAAATGTGAAGGTAATTTTGTCCATTAAAGTGGTATGAAAGGTTAGTAGACACATTATTTCTTAAGATGCTCCTTCAAATGTGAAGGTAATTTTTATCCATCAAAGTGGTATGAGAAGTTATTGGGCACATTGTTGTTGGTGCAACCCAAATTTGAAAAGTTTTGTAAATCCTCCATCAAAATAAAGGAGTACAAAGTGGTAGTATATTTGGTACATTTGACCTCTTAAAGTGATGTTGAGGTAAGTCACATAAATTTGATAAATGTGAATGCATGACAATGAGTTTCTAATAAAAACTTATGGAGCATGTTCAAATGGTTATGGTCCATTTTTTAAAGAAAATGTGAATAAGCTTACAATGTTCATGTATTGTTGGATAAGTGTCACATCTCACCTCTACTGGAGGTTTGAGAGATTGAAAAGAAATATTTTGACATAAATGGTCATTTTGTCATATACTTTAAGTACTACACAAATATTGTGGTATGTTAAATTATGAACTATTGAAGGACAAAAGAAAGAAATAACTCTTTCCTATAAAGGTTGTGATCATGACCAAAAATAAATATTATTGTGTGGCAACACAAATTTGTCATTGGTTGTCAAGAAATAAGTCTTGCATGTGATAATTTTAACCATGACAATAATAATAATTTTCTCCTTGAAGGAGATGGTCACCATAAGAATGGCGTTGTGAAATTTGTGGTAGTACACAAAATTAATTGAGAGTTCCGAAAGGGCTAATTTGTTACTATCCGGAGGAATAAAATTGTTCATAATATTGTGGTTGTAGTAAGTCTCAAAAGAAACTTTTAAGTTTCGGAAGAATTGAAAAGAAAAAAATTATTATATTGAGACTATAAATTATGGGAAGATTTAATATCTTCAAATTACTACAACCAAATGAGTTATAAATATTTACGTATAAGATTACCCATTTTTTTCTGTTGTTTGTTGTATACAAATATGGTCATGATGATGGAATCACATGCAAAAGTAAACTAGAATAAATATCAGTTGGCATAGTTGGTTGGTCATTCCGATTCAAATGTGATGCAAAAGAAATTGAGAATTCATGTGACTCTATGTTTGAAGAAATATAAGATTCTTCAAGAATTCTCTTGTGTTGCTTGTTCTTGTGATAAAATGATCATTGTACCAGCTAAGGTTGGGATTGTATCCCCTGAAATTATTTGGAACATATAAAAAGGTGAATATGGTCCCGTTGACCTACCATGTGGACCGCTTACTATTATGATTTAATAGATGCATCTATGGTATGGTCACATGTGCATTTGTATCAACTTACAAATTGGTTTTTGTAAGGTTGTTTGCTCAAATTGTTAAATTAAGAGCACAGTTCCAAACTATAAAATTATGTTGCTAATGCTGGCTGGTTTAGCAGAAATTGTATGCCTCCAATTATAGCTAGACCATTGATTAAGAGAACAAATCTCTCAAATAAAATTTGGTATGACATGAGTTTATTTAACATGTATGCATCAAGCCAACAAGGTTCTCCCATCACAATTGGTTCAGGTCAGGAACCAAATAATTTCCATTAAAAAATTTGATGTCTGCACATATGATTTTATTGCTCCACCATGCACAAAGATGGATCCATAAATGTTAGATTTCCTAGCATTAGGGGGAGATATGTTTAGCAGCTGAAAATTATGTGTGGGGTGAATTATCTAGATCCTACGTTACAAAAAAATGTGAACTTGAAGTTCAAGAGATAATTCATTTGCAAAATGTTGCAAATAATTTGTCAGATGTATTTGCTAACCCAATATTTTAATTAAGCTGCAAATGCTCCAATAAATAGTCCTTGCAGGACATAGTCTATGGTATGCCAAAAGCGTGATAGACCAATCGATTCCAGACATAAAACTTCTTGAGGAAGGAAAAGAGCAATTATCAAAATGGTTATGATAATGAGGTAAGTGCTTTGAAATAGCACTATGACATAAAACTTCATAAAGCCTTGGCAAAGGTTCAGGTACCTGAAAATGATGAAAAATGAAGAGATTTTGATAAGTTATGTCGTATTGGAATCGAGTCAAATGACCGTCGACGGTATCTTTGATATGAAGTAGCACTCAATGCTATAAGTGGTTACAAGGATCTTAAATTCGAATCTGTCAAGTAATGTGGACAGATAAATGATTGGCCAAATAAAATGCACTATTTAAGTATATTTTGTTTCACTTAGAAAAGTGATGTTATTGAACTTATAGTTCATAGATCAAAATATATGTCGGTGGGGTACAAATGAATCATTGTGCGAAAGTATAACCGTAAGATATAAAGTATTGTTTGTGCCTCGGGGCATAAAGGGCTTTCGCAGAAGTCCTGACATTATTAATTGGAGATATGTTCTCCAGTGGTGGATGCAATGAGACTTATTTGCAGTCTGGCAATAGATGAAATACTTGAATATGTATAATGACTGATTATCATGTTTAACTAGACGATGAAGGTTATATGAAAATTCTCGAATGATTTAAAAGGTCTTAAAACAATTCCATTGAGTACCCAATGGTTCTGAGATTGCTTAATCTCAACACAAAGAAAGAATCTTTTCAACCTCATGAAAATGATTAAAAGTGTCTTGTATTAGTGCAATTGGTGCACTTACAGATTGTTGGT
>NW_006239478.1:227745-244116 GCF_000226075.1 Solanum tuberosum
TGTTATAAAATAATATATTGTGAATGTCCACTACATCAAGAAGTTATTTCATTACTTTCCTCCATTATGAAGATAACCATAACCTCCATAACTTTCACCGTTATAACCATTATTCTTGTAACATTTCACTTCCATAACCTCCCCATTATATTCATGTTAATGTCATGTTTATGACTAACCTTTTGTATGGCTCTATGTTACACTATAAATAGAGGCATAAGGGTTCATATTGTATACACTTAAAGATTTGGCGAACACTTGAAGACTTGGAAGAATAAGAAAAGCTCTCATCTCTTGTCTCCCTATTTCTATTGCTTTCATCTTCTATATTTCTTGTCTTATTTTGCTTTAGTTTTACAACATATATATATATATATAAGCTACACTTAGGATGTATTTGCTATAAAGGTAATGTTTTCTTGAAAAGTGTTTTCCTTGAAAATAAGTGAATTTGTGACTTATTTTCTCATGTTTGGTTGGTGAGTAAAAAATAGTTTTTGAAAAATATTTTTTAGCGTTTAGTTGGTGAATAAAAAACATTTTTCATCAAATAATATCTTTCTTTACTAGAGAGTAGAAAATATTTTTTTACCCAAAAATTAACCTCGATAATGGGTCTTGGACATGACCCCGACACACGAACTAGTACACAACCCTGACCACAGATTTCAAATTCGACCCTAAGATATGACTCAGTACCTGACCCCGACTTTCGACCTGAGACCCGACATTCGAATTGAGACTAAATATCTTACCCACCCCGACACTCGAACTTGACATGATTCATCAATTCGGGTTTTGATTTTGACATTGGAATTGAGACCATACTTACGAATAAGGATCCAACCCCGACAACCAACAATTGATGCAAGACCGAAGATTCGACTTTCAAATTAGAATTTTGACCTCAACTTTTGAACCGGAGGTCAACCACACACGAATCAAAACCTAACTTTCAAACTAAATTTTATTTTTTTAACCAAAAATTAATAAAAGTTTAAATTTCTTTTATGTATGGAGGAAAGGGGGCGAAAAATTGAAATTCTTAAAGTTTGTAAATATTTTTCAAAAAACATACTTTTTTTGGGTGGGGTGGAGGTGGGGGGATGGGAGGGGGGCTAGTAGGGAGGTCGGAGTGGGGTAAAAAATAAAAAAATAAAAAATATTTTTTAAAAACAAATATTTTAATCATTATTTTTAGGGGGTTGGTACGGGGTGGGGTAGGGTAGGGTAAAAACATAAAAATAAAAAAATACTTTTAAAAATACAAACTTGAGTAGTAACTTGAAATTTCCTAACCTAGTCCAGATTTGGACGAAATCAGAGTTATGCGAGTCCAAGGAAATCTGGTAATGAATGACAAGTGTAATAATGAAATCGGAGTAAATTAGGTCTAGGGAAATTTGGTAACAAATGGGAGATCTAATTATGATTTTGACCATATGAGTAGATAGCTAAGACGTTAAGGAATTCGTACGACTTTACGGAATTGAATTCGGGCGAGTAAAGCTCCCAAAACTGATCTTAGCGTGAACGGGTAGTTTCTGAGTGTCATGGGTTGAAGGTGTGTTGTGAAATAGGGATTTGAAACTCTTACTTCAGCTCTTGTAACGACCTGATTCTGTCGTTATGGAAAAGCCAAAAGGGAAAAAAATTGGGCCGGAAAACTTTTTCGTAGTAACTTGAAATTTCGCAACCTCGTCGAGATTTGAACGAAATCGGAGTCAGTGAGTTCTAGGAAAATCTGGTAACAAATGGGAGATCAAATTATGATTTTGATCACATAAGTAGATAGCTAAGACGTTAAGGAACCCGTACGACTTTACGGAATTGAATTCGGGTGAGTAGAACTCTCAAAACTGATCTTAGCGTGAATAGCTATTTTCTGAGTGTCATGGGATTAAGGTGTGTTGTGAAATGGGGGTGTGGAACTCTTAATTTAGCTCTCTGTTTCCGTGCAAGCCGCTAGGGCAGGATTATTCCCGCCAGGGAGGGGCTGTTGTAGCGGGACGAGGTCTGCTGTGGCGAGACAATCGCGATTTAAGTCGGAAATAAACCCCAAAAATATTTTATTCTGGACTTTTCGACTTTGAGAGCTAAGGAACTACCCAGGGCTAGTTCTTGAAAGTTTTCCACCTCTTCTAGCACTAAAGGTAAGGATTTTACTCCCCTAATCCATTTTTCGATCCGTAGAACTTGGGTTCTTGGTTAATTACTATTGGGGGAGGGTTTTGATATGAAACTAATGGTGGAAAAAGCCCTAAATTGGGTATTAGGATCTTGGGTTTGGTCTAGGGTTATTGGGTTTGTTATAATCTGGATAATTAGACCTTTGATTGTTGATCCTTGCGTATATTAATTATTTTTACACCACGAACAAGCAGGAAGAATTCGGAAAGGGAAGATTCAACTGCCTTATGGGATTCAAGCTTGGATTCAAGGTAGATGATGGTTGTAATTTCTTATTGTGTAATATATGTTTGTACTTGCCTCATTATATTACATGTATGTATGCGAATGTTGCATTATTGATCACACTAATCGTAAATGAGTATGAACGAATAACTATATGCCATGAATCACCTCTTAGTTGTATGATTGTGAGAATGTACGTTGTGATTATGATTGTGGTATGTTGAATGGAGCGGGTGTCACGTTCCGACACACTAATTGGGATCGGATGTCACGTACCAACATACATATTGGATCGGATGCCACGTTTCGGCGCATATATGGGAGCGGGTGTTACGTCCGGCACACTAACTTGGATCGGGTACCACGTACCGGTACACTAACAGTTTAGGTATGGATTCTATGAGAGGACCGTTGAATTAGGTTATGTGAGAGGACCATTGAATTGTGTTGTGTGTCTAGTTGTGATGATTATGTTCATAGCTAATGGTGATTGAGATTGAAAGACTATTTGTTGCTCTAAAATGATAACCAATGTGTATTATTGAGAATGTGGAATGCTACATTGATCTGAAAAGATGACTAATATTGTATATGTTCGGTATATGCCTGATTTATAATGTTGTGGTTACTTGCATGTGTTTCACTTATTGGGATAGCCGCGTGATCTATTCAGTACACTGTGGTTGTGTACTAATACTTCACTTGCTTGTTGAGTACAAGGCATCTTCAGGATGCTATTAATAGACCTCAGCTAGGTGACTATTGAGCGTGACCGGATTCAAGGATGAGCCAATTCTTTCAGGCTGCCATGGATCTCCCTTGTTTAAGTCCACTCTTTTTGGACTCAGACTATTTGTTTAAGGTGTTTGTTTAGTTTCCGGGTTGTACCCCTTGTCCTTAGACTTGTCGTTAGTAAAGTTTTGGTATAATGACTTGTTGGTTCTAGGGGTTGTCTTCCGCATTCGTTTAGTTAAGTTATTTGTTAAAACCTTTGGAGTTTATGGGAACTCTATATAATTTTTGCAGTTAAACCTGCTTCTGTATCTTTAAATGCCTAGTTTTTCGTTAAGTTGTTTAGTTCGGTTGTAGTAGTAGTTCTCCCACGGGAGGGTTAGTGTGGGTGCCAATCACGCCGGTCTGGGTCATGAAAAATTTGGTATAAGAGCCATAGATTCATTGATCTCATTGTACCAGAACGAGTCTAGTAGAGTCTTGCAGAACGGTACGAAGACGTCCATACTTTTCTTCGAGAGGCTACAGGACTTTAGGAAAAACTTACTTATTTATACTACTTCGTGCTATGACTTGAATCCAATTGGTATCTGGGTGATAGAAATTGGTATCTTTCCTCCATCACTCTATGGTTCGAACTAGAGCAACAAAAGTGGTAACATCATCACTAGCAAGAGAGGATGTGTATAGACTACCGACAGTTGAATAGGGTCACCATTCGGAACAATCATCCGCTGCCTCAGATAGATGATCTTTTGACCAGTTTGCAGGGTGCATCAATTCGCTCTAAGATTGATCTAAGGTCTGGATATCATCAGTTAAAAATTAGGCCTGAGGATACACCAAAAACGGTATTTAGGACCCGCTATGGGCACTATGAGTTTCTAGTTATATCGTTTGGGTTGACAAATGCGCCTGCAGCTTTCGTAAGTTTGATGAATGGTGTGTTCAAACCATTTCTTGATTTGTTTGTTATAGTATTTATTGATGACATTTTGGTTTATTCAAAAAGTGAAGAAGAGTATGCCGACCATTATCTTATTATTCTGGGTGTTCTTGGGAAGCAAAAGTTTTATGCGAAATTTTCTAAGTGTGAATTTTGATTGACTTCGGTTGCCTTTTTGGGGCATGTAGTTTCAAGGGAAGGGTAATGGTAGATCCCTAGAAGATTGAAGCAGTCAGAAATTGGATCTAATCTAGTTCTGTGACTGCAATTAAGAGTTTTGTGGGGTTCACTAGCTACTATCGTCGCTTGTGAAAGGATTAAGGTCAAATTTGCAGATTCGAGTTTATAGGTGACAACATTCAAGAAGTTTTGGTAAGGGACTGTTAGATAATGAACACCGTTACTTTGGAAAATACATTTAGTATTGTTGTAATAACATGTATGGGATGTTTAGCGAATGATGAAATTAAGTTATGCCAATTGAGGTTAGAAGCTATACTATGATTTCCTGGATTGATGGTACATCAAATAGAATCATGATACGGCTGCTCCAATAGCAGCGATGTTTACTTGGTTAAGTTATTAAGTGTGTTAAAATTGTAGAGAACTTGGGCATATGAAGAGGAAATCAGCGAGGCCGTGGAGGCTGGGGAAATGGTAATGCGGGTAGAGGAGCAGTGCAGCCAGGCAAAGAGGTTGACCGTCAAGATGACAGGGCTCAGTTTTATGCCTTCCGGGAAAGACCGAGGCTGAGGGTCTGATTTAGTGATCACAAGTACTATTATTGTTTGTGATTGGATGGCTTATGTGTTGTTTGGTCCGGGTTGTACTTATTCTTATGTGTCTGTGTGATTTGCCTCATAATTTGATATGTTTTGTGATAGACTTGATGCCCCCATTCATGTTGCTACCCCGAATGAAGAGTCAGTCATAGTCACCCATGTATATCGTGTTCTCCACTTGTTTTTTTCAGATTTGGATTGATTTGGTTATGCGGGATATGACTGACTTGATATATTCTTAGACATTACTTGGTTGTCCCCATATTATTTTGTGCTTAATGGTAATGCTAAGTCCGTAACTCTAGAGATCCCGGGTAGGGAAATGTTAGAGTGGAAAGGGGGTACAAGCCTATAGTTAGCTAAGGTCATATCTTTCGTGCGGGGTTGGAAACTGGTGGGGCAGGATTGTTTGGTGTAATTAGCTCATATTAAGGATATTGAGGTTGAGTCTCCCTCTATTGTGTCTATTTCCTATAATGTCAAAATTTAAAGAAGTGTTTCCTACCAATTTGCTTGGTATGCCTCCGGATAGAGATATAGATTTCTGCATTGACTTGGAAACTGGCACTCGCCCCATCCCCACTCCTTCTTATCTCATGGTTCCGATAGAATTGAAAGAGCTTAAGGCTCAAATCTAGGAGCTTCTTGATAAAGGTTTCATCCGTCCTAGTGCTTCCCCATAGGGTGCTCCTGTCTTGTTTGTTAAGAAGAAGGATGATACTATGAGGATTGGTGATTTTATCTTAAGCCATAAAAGGGTGGATTGATATCGGAATGACAAGCTTATGGATAAGGAAAGTTCCATTGAGTATACTTGGGTGAAGGAAATACAAGTATTTTAGTAAGAAAGTGCGTATAAAATTGGTTAATCCTTTGAATTTGATGAGTTTACCTGAGTTTGAGGCATCGTGTTGATGAAAAGGTTGACTTCATAGTAATAGCCAAGGCTGATTGAGTGTAATGGAAATAAGAGTTTGTGATAGATTGTGACGGGATGTAACTATATAATAAAATTGTTGGTTAAGCGATTTTTTGTATAGTAATTACGACTTGCGAGTATCTAAGGTTGTGGTTTCTAATTTTGGTGGGTAACGTGGTTGTATGGAAAGTTTTAAGAGATGGTGGGATACCACTCAAATAGAATTTTAAAGAGCTAGAGTCATAATGAAGAAAAAATAGTGGGATGTAGTACAGCCTTTAGAGAGAGGCGAGAGCAAGAATATTTTATTTGATTGCAAAGGCTAAAGAGGTATCTTCAGAGGGGTAGATAATTGGGTTCAGAGACGTGGGATTTTCTTCGTTTTGTTGTGGCTATGGTAATAGTGTCACAGGTCCATCAGATTGGTTAAAAACTATTGAAAAAAACTTGAGAAAGGAGTGTACAGACATTAGCTCAAGTGTGATGATAAGTGCTTTGGTATTGTTTTTGAGTTTAGTAATGAGTACGATGGATTTTTAACGAAGGATATTATAAGATCGATGGAGATGCAATCAATGCTAAGCGAAGATCCATGAATTCATAAAAATCTTCAAGGTACAAGCTAATGTTAATAGATAAGGGGATTGTGTTATACAGTTGAATTTACAATTCAGATTTTCATGGTAAGTCTACATTCGTGGTGATATATTTTGTCAATATATGAATTGGCAATATGAGAAATGATCAATTGTATTCGGTATTGAGCATTTGAAAGGACTTACACTTGGGTTGAGTCGAATTGTTAAAGTACCTAAGAAAGGTTGTCATTTAAAAGTGTTGGTTTAGAGTAAGGTAAATGATCGGAGTGTTTATGATGGTTGTTAGTATTGAGAGTGTGGACTTCAGTAGAATGATGTGAAGAGTATGTGGGGTCAACTCAATGAAAAGAACTGGTATTGACTCTTCAGAGAAAAACCTTTAGGGGCCGTTTGGTTACTGTATAAGAGTACACCTTATTCATGTATAAAAGGTTGTATTAGTTGTACTATGTTTGGTAGAAGTTTTTTATTAGGTTGAAAAGTCAACATAACTTATACCATGTTTGGTTGGTAGGGTTCTACATGTTGTATAAAAGTTATTCATGTATTAATTTTATACGGTGTTTGGTTGTGCTTTTTGTAATCCTATATAATTAATACCAACATAACTTATGAGGGAATCTATGTATAAGTTATGCGGGGGTAGAAGATGGAATAAGTTATGCGGGTATTAGTTATACATGTATTAAAAAAGTAAATTACATATTTACCCCTATTAATTTATTTTTAAATCATTAATCATTGAGAACTTTACCTAACTATACAGTTTTCCTAACTTTTTTTTCTTTTATTTTTTAAACCCGAACCTTTTTTGTTTCATTTGGATTCCAAATGTAAATACTTTATTAATATTATAAATTGGATTGTAAATATTTTGACGGCGAATATGTTAATCATATATAAGTGTTATGTATTATTAAATAAATTTCACATATTTAATTAACATGTATTATTATTTTGTTTAGGACGTGAATTTATACCTAATTCATATTTGGTATATTAAAAATATATATACAATATATAGATAGAATATTTACATTATATAAAATAGGATATTATAATGTACTTGAAAATAGAATATTTTCATTATATAAAATAGGATATTATAATGTACTTGAAATATATTAATGTTATATTATTTTTATAAGCTATAAACATAAAAAAAAAAATACTAAAAAGAAAAAACAAAAGTCTCAATTAAGTATAGAGGAGTAACTTTTTTAAAAGAGGGAGAATTTATACTATTTGTTTACTTATTTATTTGTAAATAATATATATTAATTTACAACAAATTCAATATTCAATAGTTAATAATTCATGTATTATAATTTCTACATAACTAAATAATAATCGTATGACTAAACCCAACATAACTAAACCCTGCATAACTAATACCTACATAACTATACCCTGCATAACTAAACCCTGCATAACTAATACCTGCATAACTCTTAACCCAGTAACCAAACGGCCCCTTAGTGTTATTCGATAAAATTCTTATGTGACCATCTATTTCATTTTGTACATGGTTGTGAGTATAATGCACTTGCTATGCTCACACGTGTTTTCACTTTTATGGGTAGATCCCTAGTGGTGGATCAGGTGTACTGATCCTGCGATGTTCTTTTGGTTGAGTGGGATGATTTTGGAAGACGTGGTTATTTTAGATGGCTTATGTGGCATTGTCTTGGAGTTGTTAACGTATTTAAGTGGTTCTACATGTACTGCCTTGCTTATGAGAATTCATAGAAGAGCTACCATGTGTAATTATGGTTATTCGACAATCTTAATATTCATCTTGTCGTTGAGGTCATGCATCGATTATGTGTGGTTGAATGTGGGGATCATTGGGTCTAATTCTACTGTTTTTAAGAGGTAATCTACAATTACTAAATCTAGCATTTTGATAGTGTGATTGGAGGGTTGTATGCTTGGACATATCCCTCGATGAGTATCTGATTTCTAAAGATCAATTTTTTATAACTTAAGCTCATGGAAATTTATGTTGTGGGATGGAGATGTTGTTAAGAACTATTATTGTTGGGTATTATGAGTGTCTGTTGGTTGGCTCAGGTTCACTTCTAATCGTAGAGAGTATTGATTTGAATTTTATCATGCTTAAGTGCTAAAGGATTCGTTCGGATGATTGTGTCAATGTCCTTGATAACATGTTGCAGACGTGTGTACAATCAACTTTGGTGGTTGTTGGGAATCACTTTTGTTGTTAGTTAAGTTTACATACAACAATATTTATCACACCAGTATTGAGATGACTTCATTGAGGCATTGTATGGGAGGATGTGTAGGTATTCAATTAGGTGGTTTGAGGTTGGAGATGTGAAACCCTTAGGGGGTAATGAGATTTGGTAAGAAGGACATACGAGACAAATATTCCCAGCTATTCGACGATTCAGGTAGTACTCCACCCTTACTTTAGCCCATTTTTTCTAGTTTGTCACTCAGGGATGAGTGATGGGTAAATTGGTATCTATTGTAACGACCTGATTCTATCGTTATGGAAAAGCCAACGGGAAAAATTTTTGGGCTGGAAAACTTTTTCGTAGAAACTTGAAATTTCCAACCTAGTCCAGATTTGGACGAAATCAGAGTAAATGGGGCCTAGGGAAATCTGGTAACAAATGGGAGATCTAATTATGATTTTGATCATATGAGTAGATTGCTAAGACGTTAAGAAACCCATACGACTTTACGAAATTGAATTCGGGTGAGTAGAACTCTCGAAACTGATCTTAGCGTGAACATGTAATTTCTGAGTATCATGGGATGAAGGTGTGTTGTGAAATGGGATTTCGGAACTCTTAATTTAGCATTCTGTTTTCGTGCAAGCCTCTAGGGGGGCCGATGTAGCGGGATAAGGTCCTCTATGGAGGGACAGTCGCGATTTAAGTTGGAAATAAACCCCAAAAACATTTTATTCTGCACTTTTTGACTTTGAGTGCTAAGGAACGAACCAGGGCTATTTCTTAAAGGTTTTCTACCTATTCTATCACTAAATGTAAGGATTTTACTCCCCTAATCCATTTTTCGATCGGTAGAACTAGGGCTCTTGGTTAATTACTATAAGGGGAGGGTTTTGATCTAAAACTAATGGTGGAAAAAGCCCTAAATTGAGTATTAGGATCTTGGGTTTGGTCTAGGGTTATTGGGTTTGTTATAATCCAGAAAATTAGACCTTTGATTGTTGATCCTTGCGTATATTAATTATTTTTACACCACGAACAAGCGGGAAGAATCCGGAAAGGGAAGATTCAAGAGACATAGTGGATTTAAGATTGGATTCGAGGTAGGTGATGGTTGTGATTTCATGTTATATGATATATGTTTGTACTTGCCTCATTATATTGCATGTATGTTTGAGAATGTTGTGCTATTGATCACACTAATCGTAAATGAGTATGAACGAATAACTATATGTCATGAATCACCTCTTAATTGTATGATTGTGAGAATGTATGTTGTGATTATGATTGTGGTATGTTGAATGGAACATGTGTCACGTTCCGACACACTAACTAGGATCGAATGTCACATACCGACATACATATTGGATCAGCTGCCACGTTCAGGCGCATATATGGGATCGGGTGTCACGTTCGGCACACTAACTTGGATCGGGTACCACTTACTGGTACACTAACAGTTTGGGTATAGGTTCCATGAGAGGACCATTTAATTGAGTTCTGTGAGAGGACCATTGAATTGTGTTGTATGTCTACTTGTGATAATTACGTTCATATTTAATGGTGATTGAGGTTGAAAGACTGTTTGTTGCTCTAAAATGATAACTAATGTGTATTATTGAGAATGTGGAATGCTATATTGATCCGAAAAGATGACTAATATTGTATATGTTCGGTATATGCCTGATTTATAATGGTGTGGTTACTTGCAAGTTTTCACTTATTGGGATAGTCGTTTGATCCTACCAGTACACTGTGGTTGTGTACTAATACTGCACTTGCTTGTTCTTTGTCGAGTACAGGGCATCTTCATGCGGACCAGATTCAAGGTGAGCCAGTTCTTTCAGGCTGCCATGGATCTCTCTTGTTTAAGTCCACTTTTTTCGGACCTAGTCTATTTGTTTAAGGTGTTTGTTTAGTTTCGGGATTGTACCCCTTATTCCTTAGACTTGTGAATTGTTAAAGTTTTGGTACAATGACTTTCAGGTTCTAGGGATTGTCTTCCGCATTAGTTTGGTTAAGTTATTTGTTAAAACCTCTGGAGTTTATGGGAACTCTATATAATTTCTGCATTTAAACCTGCTTCTGTAACTTTGAATGCCTAATTTTTCGTTAAGTTGTTTATTCGGATTGTTGTAATGGTTCTCCCACCGGAGGATTAGTATGGGTGCCAATCACGACGGTCTAGGTCGTGACAACTCTCTGTTTTCGTGCAAGCCGTTAGGGAGGGATTATTCCCGCCAGAGTAGGGCCGCTGTGGTGGGATGAGGGGGCGCCATAGCAGGCCAGTCGCGACTTAAGTTGAAAATAAACCTGCCATTATTCTGCAATTTTCAATTTTGAGAGCTAAGAGACAACCCAGGCGAGCACTTGATAGTTTTCCATGAAATTTGGTGCTAAAGGTAAGGATTTTACTCCCCTAATCTTTTTTCAATCCGTAGAACTTAAAATCTTGATCATATATTATTGGTGGAGGGTTTTGGAACTGAATTGGATGGTGGGAAAAAGCCCTAGCTGCACCTTAGGATCATGAGTTGGGTCTTGGGTTATTGGATTTGTATAATCCGGTTAATTAGACCTTTGATTGTTGATCTTTGTGTATATTAATTGTTTGTAGACCTAGAACAAGTAGGAAGAATTCGTAAATGGATGATTCAAGTGCCTTAGGGGATTCAAGCTAGGATTTGAGGTAGGTGATAGTTTTGATTTCATGTTGGTGTGATGTATGATAGTAATTACTTCATTGGAACGCATGTATGTATGTGAATGTTGCATTATTGATCACACTAATCGTAAATGAGTATGAATAAATGATTGTATACCATGAATCAACACTTGATTGTATGATTATGAGAATGTACATTGTGATTGTGATTGTGATTGTGGCTTGTTGAATGGATTGGGTGTTATGTTCCGACACACTAACTGGGATCGAATGTCTCGTACCGACATACATATTGGATCGGGTGCCACATTCTGGTGCATATATGGGATCGGGTGTTACGTTTGGCACACTAATTGGATCGGGTACCACGTTCTGGTACACTAACAGTTTGGGTATGGGTTCCATGAGAGGACCATTGAATTGTGTTGTGTATCCACTTGTGATGATTACGTTCATATCTAATGATGATTGATATTGGAAGACTGTATGTTGCTCTTAAAATGATAACCATTGTGTATATATATTATGTAAATGTCATGTTTACCTTGTTATGATTCTGATATATGTTGTGATTACTGTGATAGCCGCGTGATCCTACCAGTACACTGTGTTGTGTACTGATACTGCACTTGCTCTTTCTTTGTTGAGTACAGGGCATCTTCAGGTGGCTACTGACAGACCTCAGTTAGGTGACTTTTGAGCGTGACCGGATTCAAGGGTGAGCCAATTCTTTCAGGCTACCATGGATCTCTCTTGTTTAAGTCCACTCTTTTCGGACTTAGACTAGTTCTTTAGATATTGTTATGTTTTAGCTTTCGGGATTGAGTCTTATTCCTTAGACTTGTGAATTGTTAGAGTTTTGGTACAATGACTTTCAGGTTCTAGGGGTTGAATTTCCGCATTAGTTATGGTTTATGGTTAGTTGTTTTAGTTGAACCCTTGGAGTTTATGGGGACTCAATTTTTATTGTCATTTAAACCTCCTTCTGAATCTTTAAATGCCTCAGTTTTCATAAAAATTGTTAGTTTGGGTTGTAGTAATGGTTCTCCCAACGGAGGGTTAGTGGGGGTGCCAATCACGACGGTCTGGGACGTGACAAAGTTAGTATCAGAGCCGTAGGTTCGTTGATCTCATTGTACAAAAATGAGTCTAGTAGAGTCTTGCGGAATGGTAGAGAGACGGTTGTACTTTTCTTTGAGAGGCTATAGGACTTTAGGAAAAACTCATTTCTTTCTACTCATTCGTGCTATGACTTGAATCCAATTGGTATCTAGGTGATACAAATTGGTATCTGAATTTCTTCACTCTATTTCGCATCTGGTTAGTAATTGAGTCGTAAAGGTGAAAACAACAATGCCGGCAATAGAAAATGTGTCCTTGGAAATAGGTATGTTTCCCTGACTCACTGTGGGCATGTAATGGCTAGAGACAAACATGAGGGTTTTATTAGGTTCTTAAGGTTAAAACCTTCATTCTTCATGGGTACTGTAATCTTCTTATGATTTTCTTGGTCATTGTCATGAGCTGCTTCATAAGATGGATAAGGTCGAGTGATTTGGCTTTAAGTTTATGATATACCGGTTCAAGGGAGACACCAAAATGTGGTGGTGGTCTCATGTTGAGTGCCAACTAGTAAATGCACTACTCATGACTTGAGAAACATTTTATAGCTTTCTGTATGGAGAAGTATATTCCCTGAACTTTGAGGGATAGAAGGAGAGATGAGTTCCTGAGTATAGAGCAACATAATGTAATTGCTGCAGCCTTCAAGGCAAAAGTTTGTGTTTTATCCAAATATGGTACTCCACTTTGCTTCAGTCTAAAAGAGCAAACTCGTTGTTGTGTGAAGTGATTAAGGTCAGATTTACAGAATCAAGCTTATAAGTGACAACATTCAATAAGTTTTGTAAGGGACGAGTGGATAATGAACACCATTACTTGGAAAATGCAATAAGTATTGTTGTCATATCATGTATGGGTTGCTTAGTAAATGATGAAATTATGTTGCGACAATTGAGGTTAGATCTCTAGAGCGATTTCCTAGATTTAGTGTATATCAAAGAGGGTCATGATATGACTACTACAATAGCAACGATGCTTACTTGGTTAAGTTATTAAGTGTGTTAAAATTATGGAAAACTTGGGCATATGAGGAGGAAATCAGTGAGGCCGTGGAGGCCGGAGAAATGGTAATGCAGGTAGGGGAGCAGTGCCGCCAGGCAAGGAGGTTGCCCGTCAAGATGACAGGGCTTAGTTTTATGCTTTCTGGGCAAGACTAAGGTTGAGGTATCTGATGCAGTGGTCACATGTACTACTCTTGTATGTGCTCGGATAACTACTGTTTGGTTGATCCGGGTTCTACTTATTCATATGTGTCAGTTCAATTTGCCTTGGGAATTTATGCGGTTTGTGATATACTTGATGCCCCCATCCATGTTTCTACCAGTTGGAGAGTCTGTCATAGTCACCATGTATATCATGCTTACCCTATTTTGTTTATGGGTTTTCAGACTTGGGTTGATTTGGTTATTTTGACTATGACTGACTTTGATATAATCTTAGGCATGACTTTGTTGTCCACCTATTATGTTGTGTTAAATTGTAATGCTAAGTCTGTGACTCTAGAGATCTCCGGCAGGGAAAGGTTAAAGTGGGAAGGGGTGTTTAAGCCTAAGTCAACTAAGGTCATATCCTCTATTGGGGTAGGAAACTGGTGGGGCAGCGATGTTTGGCGTATATGGCTCATGTTCGGGATATTGAGGTTGAGTCTCCCTCTATTGAGTCTATTCCTGTAGTGTCTGAATTTAAGGAAGTGTTTCCTACCAATTTGCTTGGTATGCCTCCAGATAGAGATATAAATTTCTGCATTGACTTGGAACAAGATACTCGCTGTTGACACCCAATTTTGGACCTCCACAATATAGATTAATCATTGAGCTTCTTAAATTCCAAACAATTTGAAATAATTAGTTTTTATAAAGTTCAAAATATTTTTCAAGTTACTTTTAATTAATTTTATTATTTTTATAATATATATATATATATGTGTGTGTGTGTGTGTGTGTGTGTGTGTTTTACATAATTATGTATGTAATTAGTATATTTTATGAATATTCGAAAATTGTCTCACAAAAGATTTTATTTTCAATTAATTATTTTGTTAGTTAGTTTAGTTTAATTGTACTTTATATATTTGATTAATTAAGCTAGTTATTTTATTTTATTAAGATTAAGAAGCTCATTAATTAATTAATATTGATTTGTCCCATTTAAGTTTTTTTTAGCCGAATTCACTAATTAATTCAATTTGGATAAGTCCTTAAATCAATGGCTATAATTGCAATCCAATGGGCCATATTCTCAATTACAATCTAACCTCTTTCCTAACACATTCAACCCATTAAAAGACCAATTTTGGGCATTTTGGCCTCTTTTCATCAGCCCAATTCTAAAGACTTAGCCCACTTCTTATTCCCAATTCCATTTTCTCTTATTCTCAGCCCACCTAAACATTCCCAATGCCCTACCCAACCCATAATACCAAAACAATTTCAAGAAGCCCAAATTCAATTCCAAAACCCATCAGATACGTACAGTAGTCCCAAACGCAAATACAGACGCGTACAATACACCGAACGACCCTTGCTAGCAACTTCTCCAGAACGTGAAGAACCCAGAAATTCCAGCGAGCAGCGCGAACCCCAATCGCGCGTAGCCCGCGTTGTTCTCTCCCTCTCTCCTTGTCCACTCATACGAGAATATTCTCGAATCAGGCCAGGTGTTACAATCGTGTTGCTTGAGCGTCCTTGCTCTTGAAATTGACGGTCTCCTCTTTGAATCCGTTGAGAAATTGTACAATTTGGTACAAGAATAGAGTTTCCATCCTTATCCTCAAGGATTTTGAATTTTGAATTTGGAATCTCTCCAATTCTATCCACTTTTCCCCCAAAAAATTAGCCCTAATTTCATCTATAAATAGTCTCTTCTTCATTATTTAGGGTTGGAATCAGTTGGCTTTAGAGAGAGAAATAGAAGAAAACTGAAACTACAAAATATAAATAGGCAAAAGAATCTAGGACAATAGTGTTTGTATTACCAGAGTTTTGGGGTCATTTGTTTACAATCCAACTTTTTTGTTTGTGGTGTTGGAAGAAGCTCGATTACTAGCTCATTTTCTAGTTCGTTGCCTCAGAAAAGGTAATATCTCTTTCCCTTTGTTAAGTTCATATTCACCTCGTTTTGTCTGGTGGTTTGAAGTTTTATATTTTGAGAATATGTCATTGTTGCTTACTCTTCTGATTTTTCTTAATGGTGATATAGATGTAACATCTCGCAAATTGAAATAGCTAGGAAGAAACTAAGAACTGGAAATAGTCATTTTTGGAAAGAATGAAAAATCTGGAAAAATTGTTTAAGTTAGGAAAAGGAGTTTTTGGTCAACTTCAAACGACCATAACTCCTAGCTCAGGATGATTTAGGTGTAGATCTAGATATGGTTGGAATGATCTTTCCAATGCCGCCAAGTTTGCGCGATGCCAAGTTCGTATGAGTAAGTTATTGTCACGACCCGATTCCTCAAGTCATGATGGCACCTACTATAACCCACCAGTAGGTAAGCCAACCCGTAACCCGTAACAACAAGTAATGGGTCTGAGGGTAGAAACTAAACAAGAGTAGGAAATTAACAATATAAACAGGCGGAATCAAACCAAAAACATATATACAAATAAAGATCCCTCCCAGAACCTGGAAGTCACCAGTACAGAGCTACTACAAAATGAGTACAAGTCCAAAAACTGGACAACAGAGACTGGACTGTCTCGAAAGGAAAAAGACAAGTCTATATATACAGATGGAGACTGAAATAGTACAAAACGCCATGTGCTCACCCCCGTCTCCGGATAAGTCTACTCCAAGCTCGATCAACGCTGGCTACTAGTGCTCGGACCTGCATCACAAAATAGATGCAGAGCGTAGCATGAGTACCAAAACAACAGGTACCCAGTAGGCATCATAGGCCGACTGAACTTGAAAAGTAAAGGCAATATGAAAAGAAGGAATAACACAAACCGAAGTCAAGAACTAAAATCTAACTAACAAGGGAATGCACAC
>NW_006239478.1:244194-244330 GCF_000226075.1 Solanum tuberosum
AACTAACTCCGTCGGGCTCCCATAAACCCGACGGGTACGCTCGTGCACAATAAAAGGAACCACCTGTACGGACCCCCATAAGCCCGGTAGATGCATCGGCAGTTAAAGTAAAATAATAGAGCTAGAAGGTCTATCA
>NW_006239478.1:246014-259009 GCF_000226075.1 Solanum tuberosum
GAGTCGGAAAAATACAAACCTTATATGGAATCTGATTGGAAACGATATTTCGGACTCAACGGTGAAGGAGGAATTTCCATTTGGATATCGCTTCGATGAAAAGTGGGTCCCGCACCCAGTATCGTTTGAGCCAGATTCCCCAACTGCCATCTAAAGCCTCAGGAAGTGAACAAAGGGTCGTTCTAGACCAAAATCGATCTTCCGAAGCTAACCTAGCTGTCAGAATTTTCATCTGAGCACGTCTTTCAAGAAGATTGACCAAAGTCAACTTTTCAAGTTATAAAAATCTCCAAAACAAGGAAACGGGCCTAAAACCCAAACGAACGACCAGGCGACCGAACAGTCAGTGCCAGCAAGTCATAAATGACTTGGGGTCGCTACAGGAATGCTCTATACGAGGAAAAGAATTCTTTGATTTAAAAATGACCTGGAGGGTCATTACAGTTATCGCCTTTGGAAGAAGGACTATTGGATTAAGGAAATGTCCAATCCAGATTTTTAAAGGGTATTTTAGTCTTTTCATGGACCTATTATTTTAATCCGTTTTTAGGAGTTTAATACGGGTCAAATCAGATTTTAGTCAGTTTTAGAATTTGGAATTTCACGCTAGGGATAAGAAGAAGAGAAAAGAAGAAGGAGAAAGGGCAAGATTCATCAAGATCGATCAAGATAGTTGGAAGTTTTACAAAAGGTTTATTCCTACCAGGTATGCGAGGCTCTCATATTGTTGGGATCATTCTCCCACGTGCCAAGCATATTAATTTCAGTTTGGATTCGACCTAGAAGAGTTTGAATATTGATGATCTTGATATCTATTCTTGAATTCATATATTGTTCTTGAATTTGACTGAGTTGGGAAGTTTCTGAGTTCATTACGTCGCATCATTGAGTCGTTTCGAGTTAGGTTCTTAGGTACATTTGCTGGGTATCTGTATCTAAAATTAATTTGATAAAAAGAACCGAGTTTGGGTGAATTGGGGTTGGAAAACGAAGAAGAAATTTCTTCGGACGAAATTAGGGGGTGGCCGCGCGCCTAGTGCATAGTTTTGAAAAATTCTGCTCTGTGTCGTGGAGCTGACACGAGGTGTTCTGCCTCAAAAGACGTTTTTGAAACCAAAGTTAATTATACCTCCACGTCGCGGACCCACCTTCAAATCTTGATTGTTTTGGTCTTTTCTCATGTTTCGCTATCTAAAATCATTCCTAAACAACATGAGATCTTTCCAAACCCAAATCTTAATCCTTGAATCCATAATTCAATTCAAGGATCAATTAAGAGTCAAGTCAAGATCAATTAATAGTTAAGTTAAGATAAGTTCTTAAAGTTTTCCTAAGAGTCTTTCACAAATGTTTTAACTTTGTTTTTAGTACTTAAGTTTTGAGTTCAGTAAAGATGTAAAGTTGAAGTTCTTTTCTTCAAAAGAAGTATATGGGGATTATGTATTCCCAAAGAGATTTTAAAAATGTTTTCACATTTAAACAAGAAGGGAAACTGAGATTTCCAAGATAGCCTTTGAGCTAAGTTTTTGAGCATTAATCTCAAATCACAGAAGAAATATATTTTTAAACATAAAGAGCTAGTATCATATTTTGGGAGTAGTATTGAGCACCGATATTAGAGAGCGTTAAGAGAACCCACAGCCCCCATAAACCATGTAGCCATCATGGGTAGAAAAGGGTCATACTTTTTAGATGAATCCTTTTCACATAGACGATTGCATCCACTTAGTAGTTCAGGTCCTATACCTCTGGCTGGGTATAGGATGCACTGGCAGCGTGAGGTAGATCATTGTATCATCACTATAGCTCTTATGTGATGGTTGTCGGTAAGAGAAACTCCCACAGAAGTTATTGTATTTTTATATACATCAGTTTATTGTATTTTTACATACATTTCAGAGTTATGTTGTATCCTTGTATATACACAGAGTTGACATCATGTTTTTAAACAGCTTTTCTTTATATTACACTTGTTTTAAACTGCTTTATATTGAAATGAGTTCACTTAAGTATTCATGAGTTGAGAAGAGCCAAGGTAAGTGTTTCTTTCAGTCCCTTTCAAGCCTATGTTGTTTTAGCATTCCAACTCGCATACTCGTACATTCAATGTATTGATGCCAACTGGCATGCATCGTCTTATGATGCAGACACAGGTAACTAGGATCGGCATTCCAGCGCACCGTTGATCTAGTGAGCAGTTCAGAGTCAGCCGCTGAGCCTCCTTGCATTCCAGAGGATCTATTTTCATTACTTTCTAGCTAGTTCATTAGGATGTTGTGGGGTTGTTCCAACATCCATCTCAGTTGTTTTAGAGGCTTCATAGACAGTCAGATGTTTGTCCTTTGAGTCTTTTCATTATCATTTCTTATTGTTAAGACTTGGGTTGCCACTTTTGGCCAAGTTGAATGTTTAATCTTTGAACCTTCTCAGTTATTTTATTATTCAGTTCAGTTAAGTGTTTTTTGTCATTATAAGTATGAATATTGTCTTCCGCTGAGTTAAGTAAGCCAGGCCAAGGGTTCGCTTGGGGCCAGCAATGGTTCTCGAGTGTCAGCCACGTCCAGGGTGTAGGCTCGTGGTGTGACAATAGAGTTGTTGTTTTAATATTTGAATATAGCTAAATGTTATTATCTTCCTTTGTGATAAAGTGTATTATTGTGTTAGTTCGAATCATGGCTCAATCTCAACATTAATTTTATTCACTGGTTCACTGTTCTACTGGTTTTATATATTGTTTGTCGAAAGTTTGAAAGAAATTGGTTATTATTTCCCTTATATGTCTTAGTTTGAGAATCAAATGTTAGTCCTCTTTTTTCTTTTAATATATATCAATTGATCTTGACATAATGTGATTGATTTTTTGTGGCCTGATTTCTCAGTTTAGCTTCCCATACTTTTTTTTAGGAGTGACTTTTATTGGTTTTAGATTCCTTAATCTAATTTGCTTAATGGATTTATATATATATATATATAAGGCTTACATGTTGTTTCAACCTTAGGAAAGCATATTTATTTAAATGGGTTGGTTTTAAGTTAAATGCAACTTGTTTTTACATTTTCTTGCTAATTTTAGTAGATCATTGGTTGTATTATGTCTTTCTTAGCTAGCATGACTTGATGTTTGGATGTAGTGGACTCAATCATGCTTGATTTGCTCAGTTTCAACTTTGTCCATTTGTTTATCACATAGCTAGTATAATCTTCAAATAAGCTCAAAGATTTAGGAATTTTCATTACATTTTAGTCTAAGACCATGTGTTGTGCTTGATACTCCTAGATAATAATACAATATGGTTGGTTTGTTAAATTGATTCCCTTAATTTAATAATGCATGTTCTACTTCTCTGTTATTGTTTAACTTATTAAATTTGCTTTGTGAATGGCACCACTCATGATAGAAAAAAAAAATAAAAAATTAAGACTTTCTTCCTCATAATTTAGTCCTATGTGACATGTTTTGTTGTTATGATTTACGGTTTGCAACAGTAGTATAAAAACTTTTTTTTATTTGAATAATCTAATGCTATTTATTTCATACTGCTTATATTGATTCAGTATATTGGCTCTTATGTATGTTTTTTTTATGTGTGCATGTGATCCCGTATGAGTTCTCAATGGACTCTTTACCTCTTTGCAATTGAGTTGGGCCATGGAAGCCCAACGAACCTCCCGTCATCAAGTTGACCTCATCATTCCAAGAATCGGATGCTGATTTACAAGGCTGGAAAATCGAAAATGCAGGTCCCAAAAGCCGAAAATGTACTGATATACAGTGTGATACAGTGGTATACATCAGTGGTATACGTTGTATATTGCATTAAAAATGGACCAAAAGCCCCCAAATTCCAGCAATTTGTATATTTTGTTATTTGGGCCAAAAGCCCATTTTATTTTGATTATCACCTTGTTAGATTTTAGGACAGAAAACCAAACTTGGGTCCAAAACATTCTCTCTCTCTTTATTTTATTTGTTCTATATTTGCTCAATTGTTTTTATTTGCTTATATATTGTTTAATTTTAAGGTTTTCCTAATCAATTTCCTAAAAGATAACCATTTTGAATTAATTACTTGTATTTTCTAAAAAAATAAATCAAATAGTTATACTTGTCTTCCTACTTAAATTACTTTTAAATAATTTACTTAAGAATCCCTTATACTATTTCCTTTTCCCTTAAAAAATAATTTCAAGTCTTAAATTTGTTTATTTCTAAACTAATGTTAAAATTTTAGCCAAATACTTTAATTACCGGATAACCGCGTGTTAGCGGGTAATTAGGTGCTTTCAAACCCTTCCCGGAATGTTAATATGAACCTCGAACTCCCTTTTAATATTTTCATTAGATTTTCTATTTTTAATCTTTTTAATAGATAGTTTTCTTAATTTTTCTTTGAAAATTAAGTGGCGACTCTTAAAACTCATTTCTTCACTTTTTAATATAAAACACTCACCCCATTTCCATCCCTCCTTATCGCATGACTCTGGTAGAATTGAGAGAGTTTAAGGCTCAAATTCAGGAGCTTGTTGATAAGGGTTTCATCCATCCTAGTGCGTCCCCGTGGGGTGTCCCTGTCTTGTTGTTAAAAAGAAGGATGGTAGTATGAGGACTGGTGATTTCATCTTAAGCCATAAAGGAGAGGATTGATACGGGAATGACAAGATTATGTATAAAGAAAGTCCCATCAAGTATACTTGGGTGAGGGAAATTAAAGATTTTAGTAAGAAAGTGTGTATAAAAATTGGGGTAGTCCTTTGAATTTGATGAGTATACATGAGTTTGAGGTGTCATATTGATGAAAAGGTTGACTTCGTAGTGATAGTCAGGACTGACTGAGCATAACGATAATAAGAGTTCGTGATGGATTGTGATGGGATGCAACTATATAATAAGATTGTGGTTAAGCAAATTTTGTATAGTAATTACGACTCGCGAGTATCTAAGGTTGTGGTTTTCTAATATTTGGTGAGTAACGTGGTTGTATGGAAGGTTTTAAGAGATGGTGGGACACCACTCAAATAGAATGTAAAAGATTTAGAGTCATAATGAAGAAAAATAGTGGGATGTCGTACTACCTTACAGAGAGGTGAGAGCAACAATATGTTATTTGATTGCAAAGGCTAAAGAGGTATCTTCGGAGGGGTAGACAATTGGGTTCAGAGAAGCGTGATTTCATTCGTTTGTTGTGGCTATGGTAATAGTGTCACGGGTCCATCAGATTGGTTAAAAGCTATTGTAAAAGACTTGAGAAAGGAGTGTACAAACATTAGCTCAAGGGTGATGATAAGTGTTTTGTTTTTGTTTTG
The DNA here is from genome assembly GCF_000226075.1 of Solanum tuberosum. Taxonomy (NCBI): domain Eukaryota; kingdom Viridiplantae; phylum Streptophyta; class Magnoliopsida; order Solanales; family Solanaceae; genus Solanum; species Solanum tuberosum. The sequence goes on from NW_006239478.1 coordinate 251,319, forward strand.
AATTTAGTAATGAGTACGATTGAATTTTTAGTGAAAGATATTGTAAGATCGATGGAAAAGCGATCAATGATAAGCGAAGATCCATGAATTCGTAAAAATCCTCAACGTATAAGCTAATGTTGATAGATATGGAGATTGTGTTATACAGTTGAATTTACAATTCAAATTTTTCATTGTAAGTCTACATTTGTGGTGATATATTTTGTCAAGGTATGAATTTGTAAGGTGAGAAATGATCAATTGTATCATGTATTGAGCATGTGAAAGGACTTACACCTGGTTTGAGTCGTAAAGTTTATTACTTTTGATTGTTAAAGTAGCTAAGAAAAGTTTCCATTTAAAAGTGTTGGTTTAGAGTAAGGTAAATGGTCGGAGTGTTTATGATGGTTGTTGGTATTGAGAGTGTGGGCTTCAGTGAAATGATGTGAAGAGTATGTGGAGTCAACTGGATGGAAATGACTGGTATCGACTCTTCAGGGGAAAACCTTTAGTGTTATTCAATATTTATTCTGTAAATTCTTATGTGACCATCTATTTCATTTTGTACATGGTTGCGAGTATGATTCACTAGTTATGCTCGTGTGATTTCACTTTTGTGGGTGGATCCCTACCCTGCGATGTTCTCTTGGTTGAGTGCGATGATTGGGAAGATTTGATTAATTCAGTGGTTCTACATGTACCACCTTGCTTTTGAGATTTCATAGAAGAGCTACCATGTGTAACTATGATTGTCCGACAATATTAATATTCATCTAGTCGTCGAGGTCATGTATTGGTTATGTGTGGTTGAATGTGGAGATCATTGGGTCCAATTCTACTGTTCGTAAGAGTAATCTACAGTCACAATTACTAAATCTAGCATTTCGATAGTGTTATTAGAGGGTTGTATGCTTGGACATATCTCTCGATGAGTATCTGATGTTTAAGGATCAATTTTTTATAACTTAAGCTCATGGGAATTTATGTTGTGAGATGGAGATGTTGATAAGAACTATGATTGTTTGGTATTATGAGTGTGTGTTTGTTGGTTCAGGTTCACTTCTAATTGTAGGGAGTATTGATTTAGAAGTTTATCATGCTTGTGAGAAAGGATTCGTCTTGATGATTATGTCAAGGTCCTTGATAACATGTTGCAGACGTGGGTTTGATCAACTTTGGTGGTTATTAAGAACCGTTTTTGTTGTTAGTTAAGTTTATACACAACAATAATTATCACTCGAGTATTGAGATGACTTCATTGAGGCATTGTATGGGATGAGGTATAGGTATTCAATTGGTTGGTCTAAGCACTAAGGAGATAAAGTCTGTGAAAGTTTAATGGAATCATCGTCCGGATGAGAAAACTAATTGGAAAACTGCGAAGGACATACAAGACAAGTATTCTCAATTGTTCGACGATTCAAAAACTACTCTACCCTTACTTTAGCCAGTCTTTCCTAGTTGATCACTCGGGGACGAATGATGGGTAAATTGGTATCTATTGTAACGATATGTTTCCGTCGTTAGAGAAAAGCCAATGGGGAAAGAATTGGAGCCAGAAAACTTTTGAGTAGTAACCTGAAATTTCCTAGCCTAGTCTAGATTTGGACAAAATCGGAGTCAGGCTAGTCTAGAAAAATTTGGTAATGAATGAGAAGTGTAATAATGAAATTGATTGCATAAGTAGATAGATAAGACGATAAGGAACCCGTACAACTTTATGGAATTGAATCCGGGCGAGTAGAATTCTCGAAACTGATCTTAGCGTGAACGGGTAGTTTCTGAGTGTCACGGGTTGAAGAAGTGTTGTGAAATGGTGGGTTTGAAACTCTTAATTTAGCTCTCTATTTTCGTGCAAGCCGCTAGGGTGGGATTATTCCCGCCAGAGCGGGGTTGTTGTGGCGGGATGGGGGCCGACATAGCAGGTCAGTCGCGACTTAAGTCAGAAATAAACCCAAAAATGCCATTATTCTGCATTTTTCATTTTTGAGAAATAGGACACGACCCCAGGCGAGTTCTTGACAGTTTTCCATGAAATTTTATGCTAAAGGTAAGGATTTTACTCCCCTAATCCATTTTTGATCCGTAGAACTTAGAATCTTGATCATATATTGTTGGGAGAGGGTTTTGGAACTGAATTGGATAGTGGGAAAAAGTCCTAGCTACACCTTAGGATCATGAGTTTGGTCTTGGGTTATTGGGTTTGTATAATTCGGTTAATTTGTAACACCCCGTATCCGAAACAGACCAAAATTGCAGATTTTGAGAAGTTGCAGGTGCAACCCACAGACCATAGGTCAGACCACGGCCCGTGCTGGTGGTCTGTGGTTCACCACTACAACCCCTCCCCAGCCAAGCTCAGAAAAATCGGCTAAGTCTCGACCCACGGACAGACCCACGGTCCGTAGGTCAGACCACGGTCTGTGGTCTATGTCCGTGGATCAAGACTTATTTACCCAGCCTCTAACACGAACTACGGTCGACCAACATGGACCGTCGTTCGATCTACGATCCGTAGGTCTAACCATAGGTGAGGGTCAGCAGCCAGTTAGATGAAAATTATTGAGTGGGTCAACTTCAGATACTCATAACTCTTAGCACAAAAGGAATTATGTGTCTCGTGACCTATGATATGATAGATAATTGAATCCTCTTTCCAACGCCACCAAGTTTGCTAAAATCTGACCTCCGAGTAAAAAGTTATGGTCGTTTTAGTGAAGCCCTGTCGGGCAGAGTCGACCGACGACTCCAATCGACGAACCGTCGATTGACCAACGGCCTGTAGGTCCAGTCCGTCGGTCACTCCGACAGCAATTAAGTTAGGGGTCTTTTGGTCTTTTCCTATTTCGTTTAACTCCTAAGGTACGTCGTTTAGACCCTAAATCATGAGGTTTTAGTCAGTTTTAAGCCTAGAAACATAACTAGAACTTACCTAATTCAAATCATTAATCAAAACTTAGAAAATTAGAAGCAAGAGAGGAGAAAAAGGTCAAGAACCCTAGTTCAAGAACGCAGCAAGGTTCCATCAGTTCCAGCCCCGAAATCAAAAGATTTGTCTGTGGAATTTGCACCAGGTATGTGGGATTTCACTAGTGGGTTCCTTTCGCCCATTGGGTCCCTAGAATTCAGTCAGTTTCTTGATTCCCTTATTATGAATAGATCGAGGGTTTCTAGAATTATAGTAGATCATCATGAATTAGTTATTAACATGTTCCAAATCTGTGGAATTTGCACCAGGTATGTGGGATTTCACTAGTGGGTTCCTTTCGCCCATTGGGTCCCTAGAATTCAGTCAGTTTCTTGATTCCCTTATTATGAATAGATCGAGGGTTTCTAGAATTATAGTAGATCATCATGAATTAGTTATTAACATGTTCCAAATCAAATTATCATGTTATTGCTCAATTTATTGCATGAATTTCAGAACCCTAGCTATGTATTTCTTTAGTTCTTGAATTACACATGCTAGGTCAGATATTTCAGTATTCAGTTATACATGCCTAAGTTATTAATGCATCATTATCAGATTAATTGTTGCATTCTCAGTTTGCATGTTCAGTTTTGAGCTATCCAGTATTTACAGAAATTCAATCATAACCAGTTAACCACTTAATTCATTGGGAGTAGCATAATATCGAGTTGGACTAGGGTTCAGCGTACCCATATAGTCCCAGAACAACGAGCCACGTAGGTGTAAGTCCCCGCTATGGGCAACATCAGTTTAGTGATCACGCCAGCATGCCTCTATACCTCTAGTCAGGTATATTGGGTCCTCTCGATGGGGCGTATACATCGGACTCCACATTTAGCTCATGTGGTTTTATATTGGTTATTAGTAGCTCCCACAATTCAGTCAGATTCTATTGCATTGACCATTTATCAGTATATCCAGTATTCAATTTCAGCATGTTATAAATTGGTCACTGCATTCAGTTAACTCAATATTCAGCATCTATATCATGTTCAGATTATTTCATTGCTTTATTGCTTTGTTCAGTTATATGTTCTTTCAGCTTTACTCTATCTTGCATGCTCAGTACCTTTCAAGTACTGACACATACGTGCGCTACATCTTCTCATGATGTAGGTTCAAGTTCTCAGCATCCAGATCACGCTTAGATCGGTTCCTGATCTCCAGTTCAGCAGCATCAGTGGTGTGTCTTCATTCTTCGAAGACAATAGTCATGTTATCTTTCAGTTTTCAATCTTCTAGTTTCAGATTTTCTAGACTTAGTTGGGGCATGTCCCAGCACTTCTAGTCAATTTAGAGGCTTATTTCAGACATAGTTGGATTCAGCTTAGTATTGAGTTAATATCTTCTTTGTATTAACTCATCAGTTTTCGTTTATCTCAGTTATAGTATATGGGTATTTCCCATCTTTTCATTTTTATTTATGATTTAGCTTCCGCATCAGTTTATTATCTTTAGTATGCTCATGATCATTCCAACAGGGGTTAGCTTGGGATCACTTGTGGTCCTAGGTCCCGTGTCCGCGTCTCGGGGGTAGCTCGGGGCATGATAAACTTGGTATCAGAGCATTAGGTTTAAGTGTCCTAGGATGTCTGAAAAGCCGCATTAGGTAGAGTCATTTCCATGGATATGTAGTGCGCACCACATATAATGAGGGGGAGGCTACAAAGTATTTTAGGAAATCTTACTCTTATCGTGCGTAAGGTATGATCTAAATTCCATTCTAACTCGACGTTTTACGTTTCAGTGATCATGCCTCCTCGTAGAGCTTATGCCAGGATTGCGAATGCCAGGAACGCACACGTAGCTCCTCTAGTTCAGGATCAGGAAGTCTCAAATGTTGAATTCAGGAATGTCATTCAGATGTTGGCTCAGAGTGTCGTTAACCAGAACAATCAGCGGGTTCAAGCTTCTGTGAATGCAAATGGTGGATCTGCAGCAACAAGTGTTCGTGACTTTGTTAGGATGAATCCGCCTGAGTTCTTAGGATCGCAGACTAGTGAAGATCCCCAGAATTTCTTGGATGAGATCAAGAAGATCTTTGAGGTGATGCAGGTCACTGAGAATGATCGGGTTGAGTTAGCATCTTACCAACTTAAGGATATGGCTCATATCTGGTATACTCAGTGAAAGGAGAACAGGGGTACAGATGCCGCTCCTATTACTTGGGATTGTTTCAGCGAAACCTTTCAAGACAGGTTTTTCCCCATAGAGTTGAGAGAAGCAAAGGCCCAGGAATTTATGAACTTGAGGCAGGGCGCCAGCCAGCATGCCCCAAAATGGACTCTGAAGTCCACCACTTGGGGCGACGCGCCAGCCAGTGTACCCCAGCAGTCTCTTTGACGTTTGAGGGCTGGCACCCCTTGCCTCTTAGAATGCCAGGGACGCCAGTTCTCCCCATTTTTCCCCACCTTCTCGTACTTGTTCCTAAGTGATATACCTATGTTTCCTAGTCGATTCCAACACTCTAAAGTACATCTAAACATCATGAAATCATCTATAAACATGAGATCATGAACCTTGAATCCATAATTCAATTCAAGGAAAGTTAAGTTCAAAGTCAAAGAAGTTAAGAGTCAAGTCTAGAAGTTAAGAAGCAAGTCAAGCAAAGTTTCTTAAAGTTTTCAAGGGTCTTTAACAATGTTTTAACGTCGTTTTAAGATTTTCAAGAGTCTTTAACAAACGTTTTAACTTCGTTTTAAGGCTCAATTTTCAAGTTAAGCAAAGAGTAAAGAGTTGAGTTCATTCGTCAAAAAGCTATAAGGGAATTAAGGATTCCGAATTTCAAAAGAAATGTTTTCACATTTAAACAAGATTGGAAACTGAGATTTCCAAAGAGCCTTCGGGCTAGTTTTCAAAAAAGGGTAATCGCTTTCTAAATGAAGCTAGAAGGAAAAGTTTGATTTCCAAGATAGCCTTTGAGATAAGTTTTTGAGCACTAATCTCAAATGACAGAGGAAATATGTTTTAAAAACATAAGAGACGGTATATTTTTGGGAGTAGTATTGAGCACCGAATTGGAGAAGCGTTCAAAGAACCCACAGCCCCCATAGAACCATGTAGCCATCATGGGTAGAAGAGGTTCATACTTTTTAGACGAATCCTTTTCAAATTAGACTAGTGGATCCATTAGGCAGTTCAGGTTTTATACCTTTGGCCGGGTATAGGATGCTCTGGCAGCGTGAGGTTGATCGTTGTATCATCATTATAGCTCTTATGTGATGGTTGTCGGTTAGACAAACTCCCACAACAATTATTGTATTTTTTATATACATCAGTTCATTTGTATTTCTACATATATCTCAGATTTATTGTATCTTTGCATACACACAGAGTTTATAGCATGTTTTTAAATTGCTTTATATTGAGATGAGTCAATCATGTTGAGTTGAGTTGAGCCAGGTAAGTAATTCAGTTTCTTTCAGATTTCCTTCTAGCCTATGTTGCTTAGCATTCCAATTCGCATACTCGTACATTCAATGTAATGATGCCAGTTGACCTGCATCGTCTTATGATGCAGATTCAGGTAACCACGATCAGCATCCAGCGCCTCGTTGATCCAGTTGAGCAGCTCAGAGTCAGTGGTGAGCCTCCTTGCATTCAGAAGGACTTTTTTATTCGCTTTCAGTATTTCATTTATTAGGATGTTGTGGGGTTTGTCCCAATATACATCTCAGTATTTTAGAGGCTTCATAGACAGTCAGATAGTTATTAGTGCAGATGTCTTTCTTTATCCTTCAGATGTTGTTTAAAGACTTAAGTGCCATTTTGGCCAGCTTATTATTCTTTAAGAAATTATTTGAGACATGTTTATTTGAGTTAAGTCTTCCGCTGAGTTAAGTATGTCAGGCCAAGGGTTCACTTGGGGCCAACAATGGTCTCCGAGTGCCAGCCACGTCCAGGGTGTAAGTCTTCAAGAGGATAATTCTTTCAGGTATGTAAGCTTCTATAGTGTTGGGTTTGTTCACCCACATGCCAATCATGTTAATTTCAGCTTTAAATTCATTCTAAAAGTTGAAGCTTTGATGTTCTTGTTATGTATTCATGAATTTTCTTTCGTTCTTGAATTGGGCTGAGATTGAGGAGTTCTTGAGGTTAATGTGTCGATTTATAGAGGGGTTAGAGATAGATTCTAGTGTACATGTGCTGGGTATCTAAATCTAAAGAGAGATTGAGAAAAAGAATCGAATTTAGGCGAATTGGGGTTAGAAAACGAAGAAGAAATTTCATCGAACGAAATTTGAAGGTGGTCATGCGTCGCGCGCCTAGTGCCCAGATTCAAAATTTCAGCTTCACATCGCGGAGCTGACACGGAGTGTTCTGCCTCAAAAGACATTTTTGAAACCAAATTTTAAAACCCTCTCCGCGTCGCGGACCCAGTCTCAAATATTGGTTTTCAGTCTTTTCTCATGTTTAGCTATCTAAAATCATTCCTAAACATCATGAAACCTTTCCTATCACAAATCACAACCTTGAATTCATAAATCATATTCGAGGTAGAGTTGAGAGTCAAGTCATGAGAGTTCTTTCAAACATTTTTCAGAAAATCCCTTATCTTTTTTAGGAGTCTTCTACAAATTCTAATAACTTGTTTCAAGACTCGAGCAAGTGAGTATGAGAGTGAGAATAATGTATTCATGAGTCTACTTTATCATTACAAGATCCTTCATACCATGAAGCATAACTCTTGAATTCATAATTCACATTCAAGAGAGAGTTAAGAGTAGAGTTCAAGAAAGCC
>NW_006239478.1:259190-259377 GCF_000226075.1 Solanum tuberosum
TAAGTTGAGCATCTTTCAGAGAAGTGGTATCTTCAAGTTCTAAGCCTTTAAGTGTTGAGTTCCTAATCCCTTTTAAGAAGCATCTTTGAGTACTTGAGTTGAATATTTCGTGCCCATAATTCCGCATGAACACTATAAGTCGAAAAATCTTGAGATGAGTAGTATCATTGAAGTTCTTGAGTTCCAA
>NW_006239478.1:259452-259711 GCF_000226075.1 Solanum tuberosum
CTTGCATTGAGTCGTTCACGCCCATAATTCGGCATGAACCATATTTTAAGAAGTCTTTTACAAATGTTTTAATTTTGTTTTAAGACTTAAGTTTTGAGTTCAGTAAAGAATAAAGTTGAAGTTCATTTCTTCAAAAGTATCTGGGGACTATGTATTCCCAAAAGAGTTTTAAATATTTTCACATTTAAATAAGAACGGACAACTGAGATTTTCAAAAGAGCCTTTGAGCTAGTGTTTCAGTAAAGAGCCTTTGAGCTAG
>NW_006239478.1:259814-260248 GCF_000226075.1 Solanum tuberosum
CTTTGAGCTAAGTTTTTGAGCAATTATCTCAAACCAGAGAAAAAAGTTTGTTTTAAACATAAAGAGCTAGTATTATATTTTGGGAGTATTATTGAGCACCTGTGTGGGGATGCGAGTTTCATATTAACTCAAGTCTCCATGAAAACCATGTAGCCATCATGGGTAAAAAAAAGGGTCATACTTTTTAGATGAATCATTTTCGCATAAACTAGTGGATCCACTAAGTTCAATTAGGTCCTATACTGATGGCAAGGTATAGAATGATCCTAGGTAGCGTGAGGTAAAGTGTTGTATCATCACTATAGCTCTTAAGTGATGGTTGTCGGTTAGAGAAACTCCCACAACAGTAATTGCATGGTTCCTGAAGGGGTTCTGCTTAGTATGAATGGGGGTATGGGACTTCATTCATGCATTGCACAAGTAGACTTTGAGAG
>NW_006239478.1:260355-260455 GCF_000226075.1 Solanum tuberosum
ATCTGGGAGTTCGAGTTAGCTATGGTGAGCCCCTTATTTTCCAAAGGATTTCATTTACTTTTCAGTTTAGTCAGGATGTCGTAGGTCTTGTCCCGACTTC
>NW_006239478.1:260476-266158 GCF_000226075.1 Solanum tuberosum
AGATAGTCAATATAGTTGAGAAGTCTGTATTATTCATTTATTTTATTAAATGTTTTAAAGACTTAAGTGCCTATTTTATAGCTAGTTGAATATATTTATTTTTTTTATTCAAAGTTGTTCATTTGAGTTAAAGTTTTGAAAAGTTGAGTTTATTGAATTTTATTCAGTTTTAATCTTTTGCATGCTTAAGTTAGTCTTCCGCTTGTAGTCAGCCAGGATGAGGATTCGCTTGGGGACTATCAATGGTTCCTAAGTGCCGGCCACGTCCAGGGTGTAGATTCGGGTCGTGACAAAAAAATGATTGTCTTAATTATCTATATATTTTTATCAACAGTGACAACACTCAATTATCCAAGTTTACAACAATAACAAAGTACAAATTGCTACTTTTCAACGGTAACATTTACTTTTTTTTAGTGTATAAAAAGAAGAATTCATGAACTTTTCCATCCTATTCTATTTTATAATACTTAAACATCTCTTTTTATTATGTCTCAAGCATCTCAAACATCCAATGCAAAAAAATCTTACGTTTGTCGTTGTGGTAATTTAGCTATGTTGAGGACTTCACACACCGATACGAACCCAGGTCGACAATTCTTTAACTGTGCAATTGGTGCATGTAAGTGGCTTGAAAATGATTCATCAATGAGCAGCCCATCAAAATTGAGTCTGAAACTTGAGACATCAAACTATCAAGGCGTTACCAAATTTCAAATATTAGAAAGGCTTCGAAACTCTGAAGAAAATAGGGATTTGTTATTGAGTTTATTCAAAGAGGCCGAAGAGCAGAGAGATCACTTTAAAGAATTGCTAAAAGACACCGAAAAAGATAGGGATCAACTAAAACAAAAGTTGATATTGGCTAAAGAAAAAGAGAAAGGTCTAAAAATTATATTGTATTGTTTGTTGTTAGTGGTTGCTTTTTGGAAATGTGTAACAAGGATGCAGTAGTACAATCTATTACTCATGTAGTATTACAATCTATTAATAAAATGAAGTCTTTTTGGAATTGGTAGGACAATGCATTATATATATAATTTAAAGTCCAATAACTGGCAACAATATCCATCAAAACAAAAATAACATTTACATGATCCAACTGTCTTAATCATCAATCACCAAAAATCAACCATTTAAAAAACCAATTGTCTTAATCATCTACCCACTTCAAAAATCAATTTTCTTAATATTCAACCACCAAAAACTAATTATCTTAAAAACTAATTGTCTTATCATCAACACGAAAAATAAACCATTTCAAAAACCAATTGTCTTAAACCAACTTCAAAACAACCAATTGTCTTATCATCAACACAAATAACCAACCATTTCAACAACCAATTGTCTTATCATCAACACAAATAACCAACCATTTCAACAACCAATTGTCTTATAATACCCATCACGTCCACTGAATTTCATCACTGCCTTCATCTACTTTCTCTTCCAGTTTCTCATGTTCTGCTCCTCTTCTTTTTCTTGTTCTTTGTTATCTTAAATCTTCTACTCTTCTTTTTGTTCTTCTTCCTTCTCTTCGATCTGCTCCTCTTCTTTTTCTTCTTCTTTGTTCTTTTCGATCTACTACTCTTCCTTTTCTTCTTGTTTCTTCTCTTCAATTTCTTCTTCGTTCTCTTCCAGTTTCTCCTCTTCTCTTTCTTCATCTTTTTCTGCCATCTTCTCCTCCTCTTGTCCATCAACTTCTTCTGCAAAGTACTCATCAACTGCAATCAGATCTTCATCGACTATTGCTAATGGAAGTATTTCAACAACATCAACTTCAACTTCAACACCATCTTCATCAACTGTTGATGATGTATAGTCTTCATTTTTATCAACTGTTGCTGCAAGATCAATGGTTTAGCATTCTTACAAATAAATAATTTCATACAAATAGTATATAAATTAGTCTACCTTCATTTTTCTTGTTCTTTTGAGCTCTCCTCAATTTCTCATCTCGTATGAAAGCAACAACTTCCATCATTGATAGTTCAAGGGATGCAACACGCTCACACAAATTATCATTTTTATTTTTTTGTCCACTCGAAACAGAATTCTCACAAGGGTGATTGGAATTGTTCTCACCCAATATTTCATCCTCCTGGTTCTCTATTGCAGAAGTGAGGACAGTTTCACCTTTTAAATTGGCCTTTAAGGCATCAATAATTGTGTCCTTCACTTCGTCCGTATATGGCTTTAATGTTGTCATATAATTTTGTTTTGTCTCACGAACAGTAGGTACGAGGTATGAATTCACAACCTACAAAAAAAAATATAACTAGTACAAGACCTTCACTAATTTACAAATATTGCTAGATAATAATAAATAAGTTTATACCTTTGTACTTCTCCCTTTGTACTTAAATGGATCACCTTTGACAATGTTATCGCTCTTTGCCGTGTGCCATCTAAGTAAATGGGGAATTGGCCGAGGAGAATCCAAGGACTTCTTTGCATAACTACCAAGATGAGGAAAAGCCTCATATATCCAAACCTGAAATTAATAAAATAACAAATAAATAAACAGAGACTATGAAATACTATATAAATATATAAGAGTTTAATATTAATCAAGTCCATAATTGATAAAAATTACAAGAAATGCCCAGGGGAAGCCATACAATGCATTCCCTCTTTCCTTGTACACTTCACTTTGTTTCTTCAAATTAATTTTGTTCTTCAAATACATCACTGTTAAATCAAAACACTCTTTGCCCCATGGATAAATCTTGAAAAAATCTAAATCATCGACCATCTTAATGTGGTTTGCATCCACAATCTTAGATCGATCGTGGGCAAGCAACATCGAGTGGACGAACCAAACTAAAGAGCATTTCAACTTCTGCTCCTTATTCAATCTGGTACCCTTAATCAAACTCAACAACTTTGTACCACTGATATTCTTATTCTTGGTCACTTTATAGTAAAATTTCTCACTTTTATGAAGCACTTTCTTCATTTTTGCATCACGGGGGTATGCTGAGCAATTCATCCCCGTAATCAATGCAAACTCTTTTAAGCCAAAACAAGCAGGCTTATCATTCACACAAAACCACATCTCATGCAAAAAAAAATTTATCATTTTTTACACGACGCAACAACATATAATGGACCATTTGTCCATTGAACTTGTAATGTTCTGGAATATGTCTTAAATGTCCAAAACAAGTACCTTTAAAGTCATTATAAATTTTGTCTTGAACTAAAGCATTTCTAAAATCACGATAAAGAGTCATTCTTGCTCTCACAGAAATTTTGGCTGGAAAAGATCCTAACTCATCCATACATGTAGTTAGATTATAGGACTTACCAGAGATCACTGTTGCATAAGTTGGCAAGGATAGGGGATCATCATCCTCATCTCCAGTATCTCAGTTGTCTTTATTACTCGACTCATCTCCACTGTCAGTGTTTTCTTCACTAGACTCAACATCATCGGTAGCCTGGGCACTACTGTCCTCATAGTTGTCGATTTCAGCTATCGTATCAGAATCCGAGTTAAACTTAGGTTCTTCAACTACAATTTTTTTCTTTTTTGAAGATCTTAAAACTTCTTCAGCCTTTCTTTTCTTGTTTTTAGAAGGCTTAGAAACAGTTTTTTTAACAATGTCGCTTCTAGTTTTAGGAGCCATACTGTATTATATTCAAAAACATAAATTTCATATCAAAATATCGACAAGTAGTCTATTAATACAAACAGATTAATGCTAAAAAAAATATGAAAAAAAGTACCAGTTCCAACAAAATTCGACAATGCCATTGACGTAAACACCAGGAAAACACCATTATAGTCGACCAAAATACAGTAAAAACTTTCAAATCGATAGGCCAGATAAACATAAAAAATCAAAATTTCTACGCATTATCTAAAGCAAGACAGTAATGATTCCAAATAAAGACCATGAACTAAAACGGGTCAGATTTTGAGAACTTTAAGCAAAAATCTAAACATCGCTACACTGTCGCAATAAAAACATCAAATAGGCTAAAACTTATTGAAAACATGATTAAACGTACTTGAGAGGAAGAAGATGAAAAACAAAATAAACTTCACTTCGTTTTTCAAGAACGATTATAGGATCTAACGATTATTGGAAGATGGAAGTAAGTTTTGTTGGAGAATGATTAGTTTTTTATGGAGGTTGATGATTTCGTAAAGAGGATTATGGAGAAGACGAAGAGTTGAAAGAGGAGAAGTGGAGGAGAAGTTCTCTGAAAGGTTCTAAGGTTTCCTCGGAAAATGCATATACCTAATATTATTAAATATTTTTTTTATACTTCTTGGGATTGTAATTTTAAATTTTTTATTATGGAGGAATGAATTCATTTAATGTTAAAGTGTTTTATACTTGTATTTTTATCCCCAAGTTTTTATAATGCTGAAAAGGCCCATGACTCCACAACCCAACCCCACTTTTCCCCTTTTTCTATCCATAACCCTACAAATTAACTCAAAAAGAAATTAGGTGGCTATTGGTTAAATTAAATTTTAAAGGTGTCCCCAATTCCAATTCTTCTCAAGTTAGTTAGAGGTTGTTATGAATAAGACAAATAAGGAATTTATAAATATCAACTCTATGTAAATGTAAACAGTTTTGTAATGATAAAATAATGAATAGAACTGTCTTTCTCTTTTAAATATCTACATTCCTTCATTACTTCTCAACTAGTTTACAAGCACCATCAATGGAGTTTACATGGTATCAGAGCAGTGTAAGATCCTAGGTAGAGTGCTTCGCATTTGAGTGCAGCAAAGGTGCTTAGATTTGAGGCTTGAAATTCGTCGATTCACTAGTAAACATGTATCAATGATAGATTTAGCTGGAACTGCTACAAATTTGTAATCAAACACAACACATGCACCTGCAACTATTGGACAATTGAGCTACATAGCTCCCATTATCGATCATAGCCATCCTCTGTATCTACAACCAAATAATACTCCAGGTAGTTCTCTCATCTCTCTTTAGCTTACTAGCTCAGCGAACTATGCAATCAGGAGCAAATCGATGTGTATTGGTCTTGTAAATAAAAGGATATTAAGTTTCATAAATGCTGAATTTCCTGTAGAATAAATTTAATTATCTGCTATTAGGTTAGGAGTGTGCTTGGCAAAACGTAAAATCTCATCACCTCTGGAGGAAAACCAAATTGTAGTAAGCTATTTTTTTTATAGTAGAATAAGGAATTTGAAAATACAAATTAAACAACATCTTATACATAGATGCATGCATTTCTTTATCCTTACCTAAAAAATATTAAGAGTTCAACTGTCACGACCCGAGCCTACACCCTGGACGTGGCCGGCACTCGAAGACCATTGCTGGTCCCCAAGCGAACCCTCATCCTGGCTGACTACAAGCGGAAAACTGATTCAAGCATACAAAGCTTAAAAACTGAAATAAAAGTTCATAAAACTTAAATACAAACTTTAAGTCCAAAGAAAACTCTGTATAATAAAATATATACAACTCGCCATAAAAAGGCAACTTTAGTCTTTAAAACATTTAACAAAATAAATGAAGACTTCTAAAACTCTATTGTCTATCTATGAAGCCTCTAAATGACAATGATGGAAGTCTGGACATACCCACGACCTCCTAACAACTAAAAGTAAATGGAATCCTCCGGAAGCAAGGAGGCTCACCATAGCTAACTCGAACTCTCGGATGTATCAACGAA
>NW_006239478.1:268701-276811 GCF_000226075.1 Solanum tuberosum
TCAACTAAAACCCTAGGCGTATATTAGGATTATAAAACTGAACCTAATAGTATTAGACCCTCAAAACCTTACTAAAAATGAATTAAATCTGATTGGGTAAGGAAAAGACCAAAATACCCCTTACTATTTCCGGCTAACTTTCCTTAATTGGACAGCCTAACTTCAAAAGGTCATATCTCACTCATCCGACCTCGAAACTTAGCAAACTCGGAGGCGTTGGAAAGATAATTCAAATATCTTCGCTACGGTATCTGGTAGCACACCTAAATCATCTTGAGCTAGAAGTTATGGTTGTTTGAAGTCGACCCAAAACTCATACTTAAGCATAACTTGCAAAATTTCAAATTTTGCTATTTCCAATTTAATTCTTTTTGAAACTCAAGGTGCTACATAGTGACCTTAACACTTAAGAAATTTTAAATTCCTTTCAAAATCTCACTCACTATGAAGAACGGTTCGAGTCTTAGCTCAAAAAATTTCTGGGGTGTTACATCAACACATTACTAAAATAATGCATTTAATTTAAAGCATGATTTGTGTATATATTAAAATAAAGGAAAATTTTTTTTGGCCAGAATGGTAAAATAACATATTTCACACTATGTTATTTTACCTTTTTGAACATTTTTACCCTTTTAACTTTAATACATTTTCATTTAAAAAATAGAAAAAAGATCCGTTATTTTAAAATTAAAAGAATATTATAGGCTTTTTAAATTTCTGGCCAAATTTTGACCATTTAGCATTACCCTAAAATAAATAATCACCGTTTGAAAGATGTAAAACATTTCCGAAAAAAACAATTTTTCCCCTACTTTATTGAAAGTTGGGATACGGTCATGAATTTTAAATGTTGAGTAGTGAGTAATTATCCTATTTAAAGTTCAACTCAATTCAAGGTCCATGTCAATTTATTTCATCTCTCGCAAATTTCTTCTTGGGAAAAGAACACTTATATTTTAAAAAAACAAGATATTTATCCTTAAATGCCTCAATACTTTCATATTTCCTTTTTATTTTAAAATGACATATATCTATTTTTATTTGCTTGTTGACGTAATGATAACGTCAACACCCACATTTTCTCTCTGATACCATCACAATATATAAATATACTTTAATGATATCAAAGAGTAATTGTGCAGTGTCTTCATTGGAGGATTGATTCTTCCTCCTTGATACTATCAAAATATAATATACTCTGGTGGTATCAATGAGTAATTGAGTAGTGTTTTCATTGAGGTTTGCTTCAGTCTTTAGTCCTACGATGAAATTACTCAATCATTTGTGATACCATTACAATATAGCTACATACTGTCGTGGTACCATAGATGTATGTTTCAATTCTTCAATATTTTAATTTAAAAACAGTTTTAAAAAGAGTCATAATTTAGATACAATTTTTTTTAAAAATTTGCAAAAAGAGAAAATTTTACTAATTTAGAGTTTAATAAATAAGATTGTGACTTTAATAATTTTCTCTTAATTATTTCTTATTTATTTATTTATTAAAAAAGAGTTCAATCCTATATGATACCGATAGGTATCAATATACCAACGGAGTATTATAGAGGATTAAGTCCAGTCCTATATGATATCAATATGATATCAATGTATCGACGGAGTATCACAAAGAATATTTTTTCTACTAATTTAGAGTCTAATAAATAATATTTTGACATTAATAAGTTTCTCTTAATTATTTCTTATTTATTATTTTAAAAAAGAGTTCAATCCTATATGATACCGATAGAGTATCAATATACCGACGGAGTATCACAGAGGATTAATCCAGTCATATATGATACCGATATGTTATAAATATACCGATGAAGTATCACATAAGATTAATTCATAGTATGATACTGACATCATGCGTGAAATAAAAAAGAAGAAAGTGGGGGTAAGTAGGTATAAATAATTTATGGCATAAGTCCATTAAAAATAAATAATTTTGATTGAATCCAATTTAGATAAATAATTTCACAATTGGATCTATTTTATATAGTTTTCTCTTTCTTCTAACTCCTACTTTGCTTCTTGTTAGTAATATTCATCAAATGTCAACTTATTTCATGTCCCGCAAATCTTCTTCCTCCAACTTGTCCTTTTTTTTGGCTACATCGTCCAACTTTTATTTTTGAGTTTTTTTTTTTTTAATTAGATAGAGTAATATTTATTTTTATTATCAAATTCATTGTTATAAAGACAATTACTCCTAGTTTTAAGTCGTATACACTTTATCTCACTTACATAGAGGCAATATCTCACGATATTTTTTTTCTTACTCTCGTGCTCAACTCTTTCCTCTCTCTTTTATCACTCATCTCTTGCCTCTCTTGTCCCACTCCCTCTTTGTATTCGTCCTCTTTGTATCCGTGTTTCAGAATTTCAATTTTAAATACACATATGTATCTTATCAGAAGTACATAAGAGTATTTGTGTTTTCTACACCTTTTGTACCAATGTGTATCGGTTTCATAACATACATGTATCAATTGTTAGTAACATACAATGTATTTGTGTTTCACCATTTCATTTCGAAGAAGATATGAACTATAATTATTCAGTATCAAATATACACTGATATATATCAATTAAAAATCATTTTTATAATCTAAAAAATGACCATGAGTAGAAGTATAATAAGTACATGCATCCTAAACATTTTCATTATTAATCTACTAGTTAGAAACATGTGATGAGGAAGAGCACAAATTAAACTTCTTCAAATAAAAGGGATTAAATCAAACAACTAGCTACTTCAAATTCCAATTTCCTCATGATGCAATGAATGTTGCTTGCTTAATTATTTAATTTAAATACTATTTTAGAAGACAATGATCTATCTATCCTGGATTCTTGGCAATTAATTCCATTATTATTTTCACTATATTTTTTCCTGTTCCAATGTATGTAGTCACTAGACAGTGAAATTGCAAGTAGCTAGATTTTGACCAAATGTTTCAATAATCTCAGAAATACTCATGAAAGATTACTTTGTATTCCAGCTTGTCCATGTTTATTGACCCTTCTTTCATAGATATATAAAGACAAGAAATTTATAGATTGACAACAATATCTTATGGTTTATTTGGTATGGAACTAATTAAAGACCAAAATAATCCAACCATGATATATTTGGAATAAACAAATTGAAGCTTAAATGCTAATCTATATTATTATTTGTTTCACTCTGAAGTAGAGCTTACAAGAAGGGAACCATAGTTATACCTGTCAAGTTTTGGTCACATGTCAATAACTTTTGGTCAAGACATAACTTAATTACGAAAAGTCAGAAACAATACAATCCTCTAACTTTATGTTAATGATTGATAATAATCATTGTTTTCATTATCAATTGTCTTTAGTTAGTTTTGTTGTCGATAAATAGTTAGTAAGTTTTATTTGAATTATTACTTGTATCAATATCTATGAAGATGATCCTTATACGATATTATCTTTGACTAGCAAAACACACCATTTATAATATATTGTGTGCTAATCAGAGATATTATTCGTTTGATAAATTATATTACTCTATCTTTTATGTATTATAAAGAACAAAGCAATAACACGACTTACTCTTAATCTTCTATGGCATTTATATTTCGAAATTTGTTTTTTCAGTAAAATAAAATCTCATCATAAGTCTTTGTTATTGTCATTTTATAACACTATTTTATTAATTAAATTTCGCACTATCTCGAAATTCCGATCCTTACAATAATAAAAAAAAATCAGTATTATTTGACTCAAATGATTAGGGAGCCAGGTACCATATTTGACTAAATTAGAGTCATAGGAGATCATATATGGCTCACACTAATGAATTAATTAAGTAATTATTGGTTGTTATTTATACTTAATTACTTATAATACATGGTACTCAACTCTATTACGCTAACTAACGACATATGCATATTGATTAGCAATTTGTTAGAAATATTTAATTTGTGCAATATTTTTTAAGGCCATTCAAAAAGATCTAGATAATTATTATAGATTTAGTTGTTACTTGTTTATATTCCCTTTTTCTGTAAAGTGGCTTATACGTACTGGTATAGGGGAAATGGAGAATGTTTTGGCACTGAATGAAATAAAATTAAAGTCTAATGATTATTTTAGATTCACCAATTTAAATTTTTTAATGTTGTTGTTTTTGTTAACAAGGGAAAACATAAAACATAATCTAGTACCTTTAATTTGTTGTTTTTGCTAATAAAGTGAGATACCACATCGCTATCTTTCGGGTGGGCATACGAGGTAAATTTTGTGTAATAGCCCGCAAATCATATGTATAGAAAAGGTAAACTGCACTTGACATCTTCCTTTCGTGTTACGAGCTCAAGTGAAACATGAAGGGGGCTTCAAAATCGAACCTGAGGTCCTCATTTGGGAGATCACTGCTCAACCAAGTCGGCCACTCTTACAAGTTATTTAATTTTTTAATGTTCGATGATTTTATATATTTTCTTGCGGACAATTGTGGTAGTTAATTGTCCAAAAAACTTACTAGGTACACAGAAAGAACTCCAAAAAATTAACTTCTCAAAAAGTATTACTTATTTTTTGTTAAATTAAAAGAGAGTATGTTGGGTTATTTAATTAACTTTTCTCACGTAAAACAAACATTTTCTGGGTTCTTACGTTTCGACAAAGAGGTAGTCATAACATTTTCTAGGCTATTGAATTATTTGAATAACACTGTTTTTAATTCCTTCTCACATTTTTTGAGATCTCATCAAATAAATATAAAATATATGTCGCCGACAAATATATAATATATGTATAGTTTATGTATAATATGTGTATAATCTTGTATAATTTGTATATAATTAATTTATACCTGCTCAAACAAGTAAACAATTAATTCTCTCTTTTTTTGGAGTGAATTACTCCATATAATTGATGGATAAATGGTTTAAAAAGTACCGTCAATGGTTAACACAAAATCCAAAATTATGTTCTTGATCAGAGGGTATATAAATCAAGAACATATATTTGGATTTTGTGTATTTTATTTAATACTTGATCATATAAATGTATATATAGACTATAGTGCGTACCCATCAATAATTATTATTTTTCCTGTGTATCCCATCAATGATTAACTTTAATATTCGGACAATCAGAATAAAATCAACGGTGTACCAAATATGGTAAAGTGTTAAATTGCCCAAATCTGAATTATTATCATTTATCACTATAATTCTCTCTTTTTCTTTATTTCCTTCTAAGTTCTAGGCAAGTTTTTCTATGTATATTGCTATCAACTATTTTTTTTTGCTTCATATTTTTCATGCAAATCTACTTGAAAGACTTTTTACTGAAGGATGGTTTATCAAAAATATTCTCTCTATCCTCACGTAAGCAGAAATAAGATTTATGTACATTTTACCCTTCCAACCCACTTCTGTGATTACAATGAGCTTGTTATTGTAAAATACTCTCTTCATTTCATTTTGCGTGGCCTCTATAACTAAGATGTTTCATTTTACTTGGCTCTATAACAAAAATAGTTGTTTAATAATTTTACTTGTCATTTTAGCAAATCAAGAGAGTTTTATTATTATTTTTTCTCATATTATTGTATTAAATAACTACATGAAATAGTAATGCGTAATCAAAATTAGAGTTTCAAAACATTATTAATAAGATTACTTTAGTCTAATAAACCTCTAGTTAAAGCTTTTTAAAGGAATTTGTTAGGTCAGCAAAGGTCAAGTAACATGAATCGGAGAGAGTAGCCAAGTTTTACTTTAGCAATACCTTGGCATTGACAATTTATTAATACTGTAGTAAATTAGGGGTTTGCTATTCTTCTTTTCCACAATAAAAGTCATCAATGTTCCTTTGCCCTCAAACAACGCCTGCAAATTAGTGCAAATTACTTTATTAATAAGATTGCTTACATGTAAAATTATGACGTGTTTAACTATAATAATAATAATAATAATTTTAAAAAGTCAAAGGCTCAGGACGGCAAGATAAGCTGTATAGTCAACACATGATTAACTGTGAAAATTAGTCAACATAATTAACCGTTTTAGTCGGTAGTTGGTGAAAAAGAAAAGTAGTTAGTTAGAGTTATACTGATATTAATAATATGTAAAAATTAGTTTTGAGATAATTTATGTAATATTTTATA
Organism: Solanum tuberosum; assembly: GCF_000226075.1. NCBI lineage: Eukaryota > Viridiplantae > Streptophyta > Magnoliopsida > Solanales > Solanaceae > Solanum > Solanum tuberosum. The sequence continues at coordinate 274,853 of NW_006239478.1, forward strand.
TAGATATATTAATCATGCATGAATTAATTATTTCATCTTATATCATGTATAAATTATAATATAAAATCTCTTATGTTTATATTAATTTTTATATATACATAATTTATCTTATTTATCTTTAATTAATGAGTTACCAATCTTGGTATTGCTTATGTAGAATTTATATAATACCTGCATAACTCATTTATAAATCAGCTACCAGACGATTCCTAACTAATAGGATGTTGCGTTAAAGAGTTAGTACTAATTATAGAATTTAATAACCTTTTTTTAACAAAGATTATAACGAAAAGTTCGTCAAACAAATTAAAACGAAGATAGTAAAGTTAAAATATATATTTATAATATATCATCACTAGCTACGTATAATGCTTCTGTTGTGGGAGATCGCAATGCCTCACAAAGAACATTGACCTTGTTTTAAAGTAAAAAACAATTAATATCGTGTCACCGGCCATTTAATTAACGTACTCTTAACTGCTAAAATATAATATTGCTTTTAATTTGTTGTTTATTTTTAGGGAGAATATTATTGGCTATAAAAAGGGTGTTTGTGAATATTTTCTAGACCACCAAACTGCTACAATTGCTGTTATTCTCTATATATTCTCTAATTAATCTCTTTTTTTGTGTGTTTAATTTGTTATTTAACAATGACTACTATTCCGGTTATTGATTTTTCAAAACTTGATGGAGAGGAAAGAGCCCAAACTTTGGCTCAAATTTCCAAAGGTTGTGAAGAATGGGGATTCTTTCAGGTATATATATTTTTTTGCAATTTATTTATTTTTATTGTGAAAGTTTATGCATGGATATTTAAAATCAAATATGGCTTGTGTTTCTATTGGTACTCACCCAAGAGTCAAAATTAAATAAAAGGGGAATTGCAACCTCTTCTTAAATTCTGTTGCTGACAAATGAATCTTGAGCCTAACGTAACTCCAAAAGGTAGTTTATGAAGAAATGATTGTCCAAGATCATATAAGAAAACCACTCATCATATTAATCACTGTGAGACTTCATGACCTCACCCATGAATATCGGTCTTAATTGATAGTAAGAAAAATATTCTATATCATTTTCAAAATTCTTCCTTTTTTTGCATATATATATATATATATATATATCTCAAGCCTTGATGAAGAAAGAAGGATAATACTTTAAATCAACGTAAAACTAGTCAATTGAGGATATATCTTTAGTGTGATGATAGACATATATATAGTCAATCACTATATCACGACTTACTTGGAATTGAGGCATATAAATATAGTAAATATATTATAATATATAGTATGATGGATATAATTAAATCTGAAGGTAATTAAGTGTGAGAATTTTGTGTATGCAGTTGGTGAATCATGGGATTCCAGTGGAGTTGTTAGAAAGGGTGAAGAAGGTGGGTGGAGAATGCTTTAAGTTGGAAAGAGAAGAAGTTTTCAACAAGTCAAGAGCAGTCAATTTGCTTAATGAGTTTGTGGAAAGCAATAAAAATGGCAAAGTTGAAAATGTGGATTGGGAAGATGTATTCCTTCTAACTGATGATAATCATAATCAATGGCCCTCCAACACTCCTCAATTCAAGTAAATTTTTACACATTATTAGCTACCTATTTATATATGCATATCACAAGTCTCAATTTTTTTCTATTCAACGGACGTTTGAACATAAAAAATGTGAAATTTGAAAAATGAATTGAAAATTCAAGTTGTGTTTGGACATGACTACAATTTGAGAAAATATTGAATTTTTATGAGTGATTTGAAGCGAAAGTGTGAAAAAAGGTTTTTAGAGTTTTCCGAAATCAAGAATCTTCCAAAATTCAACTTCAAGTATTGAATTCCGAATAATTATAATAACAATTCTATACATTCAAACATATTTAATTTCAGAATATTAATTCAAAAAAAAGTGAAAATTATCCATGATTAATTGGGCTCTTGTATCCCCCCCCCCCC
>NW_006239478.1:277618-291454 GCF_000226075.1 Solanum tuberosum
TTTGGTCCCTTTTTCCCCCCCCCCCCCCCCACACACACACACACACAAAAAAAAAAAATCATGATATCTTCAAATATTTCGTGAGAGTAGAACAAAAACGATAAGGTCATAAAACATTTTTGTTGGTCACATTAAAGTACTACTAAACCTTACTTTACTCTCTATAATAGTAAAATCACCTTGATACGTAAAAATTATCCTTGCAACATGTAAAAACTCAATTGATTAAATCAGTGTGACAAAATAATTCCGAAATTAATTTTACTATCTGAATTACTCCATTTCATTTATATTGATCAAGTTAAATATATTCATATCTGATTTTTATAAAATAATAGGGAAACAATGAATGAGTATAGATCAGAGGTGAAAAAGCTAGCAGAAAGAGTGTTGGAAGTAATGGATGAAAATTTAGGTTTATCAAAAGGTTACATCAAGAAAGCCTTCAATAACAATAATAATGGTGCATTTTTTGGTACAAAAGTGAGCCATTACCCACCATGTCCACATCCAGAAAAGGTGAATGGTCTTAGAGCTCACACTGATGCTGGTGGTGTCATTTTGCTCTTTCAAGATGATCAAGTCGATGGTCTTCAAATCCTCAAAGACGGACAATGGATCGATGTACCTCCTATCCCCAACGCCATTGTGATCAACACAGGTGCGTGACCATCCTTCATTTGTCTGACTTTGATTTGACATGAATAATTATGCGTGCATAATCATGTCATTTATTAGATAATGATGAATAGTTCTTTTGATCACATTTCGTATTTTTCAAAATGACATGTTAATTTCAATAATCGAGAAAAAGAATTAACTATTCCTTTTAATTTATCATCAGCGTTTATAGATTGATCAATATATATAACAAGTATATAAAAAGTGTTTAAAATTGGTAACCTCGTAGAAATAGTAAATAACGTAACGTAACATGTCATTGGAGGTTAAACTACATATGCATAGTATATGATAAATCTTTACTTAAATCCATTTTACATATTTTATTTATCATATATACGTGCATGGACATCGATTCCAATGAAATTTGAGTTTATTCAAATTCGTTAATTTTGGCTCAAACTCTGTAGGTGATCAAATCGAAGTGCTTAGCAATGGGAAATACAAGAGCGTTTGGCACCGTGTCTTGTCAAAACCAGATGGGAATAGGAGATCCATTGCTTCATTCTATAATCCTTCATTGAAAGCCACTATTTCTCCAGCACCAGAGCTACTAATTTTGGAGGAAAAAAAAGTGGATCAATTAATTGCTACTTATCCAACTTTTGTGTTTGGGAATTACATGAATGTTTATAATGAGCAAAAGTTCCTTCCTAAAGAGCCAAGGTTTCAAGCTGTGGCTGCAATCTGAACTAGTTCTTTAATATAATTATGCATGCCTACCAACTTCTTTTCATTCAGTTTTTAGATTAAATAAAGGTAGTATGTATAATTAGTTTTTGTATCTGCTCTTTATTTAAAATAAATCTGTCCATTCTTGTCTTTGTAAATTTATTTATCGATTCCAGTCAGGTATGAAATCACCTTTTTTAAGGAGCGCTAGATTATCTCCCAATATGGACTTTCTTATAGAATTCAAATTTTTGTGATTTCAATACAAGTATAGGGCACCGCGGGTGAGAAATGAAAAGCATTCTTTTAACCTGACATAAATAACCGCCCACCAAATAATAGCCAACACATGTGTATTTTTTTTTTGTATATTAACAACTTATACAAAAAAGTTTTAATAACAAGTTTGATGTTAAAAAATAAAAACAAAATATGACAAAGCCTATACCACATTTTAATCAGGTAAGCTTCAACAGACTCTTGATGAAGTTGCATCGTTAAGGACGATGACCAAGATGCAGAAATATCTCAGACAAATGTGCAAAGATTGACACTTTATAATTAACCATGTGAAAATAGCACTGTACAAATTTCTTACTTTGAAAAATAAGGTATAACCCAACTGCATAAATCACAGCCAGATGCAGAGTAAAATATAACCGTATAGACTCTTAGTATATTAGTTATTTTTCTCTTACATGTATGACTGTACACTAATTTACATGAACGAGAGGAGGATTAATCTTTGATAGTCTCAGAGTGCTTTCTGCTCTAGTCTATCGTTCCAATTTAGACAACGAACCAAGCTATGAAACCAATCGCCTGTCTGATCAGATTTGTTAACTGTAGGTAGTGGATGCTCGCTCATATATATGCGAACAGAATCTCCTCTAGAGAGTTGTTGCCTTCTCTTCCCATCAAAAGAAACCCAAGCATTGCTACGTGCATCCTCTGGTATCTGTTCATATGTAAAAAAAAAACATGTACATTCTTAGAGAGTGATAAAATGAGAGAAGCAATGAATCTGGAATAGACAATTATAGGCTATGATCTTCCCACAAATGAGATCTCACTGATATACTTGAACAATGTCATGATGTAGATATCAAGTGCTGATATGTGCAGTTTGGACATGTATTACTAAGGAACTAATCCATTTAGTTAGGATCTAAAATGGTAACCATGGTGTCCTCGACTAATTCCACGGGAGCACCCTTCACATAGTAATGGCTCCTTGACCAAGAATATATGCTTCCCATCACAATTTAGCGGAAGTTTTTGGTACACGTATCCGGCCAGTAACTGAATGCTGGTATCTCTGTCTCGGCCTCGTCTGCACCACTACATGGAACTATAATTACCAGCAGCCCCTTTCTCAACATAATTTGTATTTGGTTGTTATATTAGAGCTTCGCTCACCTTTCTCTCTTTGACAACATCCTCAACTTTATAATACTAAGCTATCTTTCCCAGTTCAGCAGTACTTATATCTGACATCTATGCAACTTCTAGTTCAAGATCCTCTAGTAGAGCAAAATTTGTTGGGCTAACTAGGCCCAGTTGTGCTATCTCACGAGAATAACTAGTGGTCCTTTGCTATTGTCACTACTAGTACCTAACTCTATAGGCTCGACATTTTTGCAAACACCAATCCTTGCTTAATAGGGCAATCCAAAAAGGAGAACGAGAACAGCTGACTATTGTTAAAAGTCAGACTAAGAATACAGATCATATGATTGAAAACTGCCGCTACATACTCCCCATGCTTGCAGGTTTGACTGGTACTTTCTTTCCACCAGCTGCTTCGATCAATGTTAAGGCTCCTACACCCACATCTCCTACAAAAGCAGCTCTAATGCCTTTGCACTGAACTTGGCAACTATATGGGCATTGGTCGCATCTTCAATAATGAAAATACTACCATGTGTGGAGTTTTGCATCATTAAACACAGCTGTTCGTTTTGCCCAGCATCTATCTAAAATTACAATTAAAATTTGATTTTCATCCGTACGGTCCAACAATAAGCATTCGGCTACCAAATAATAGTTTAATTCACATGATATATGGAACTAAATTATTTCACCCCACACACTAAGCTTTATGAGTTAGACTATAGAAGATATCCCAATAGTTCTCGTTCACTAGGGCACAATAAATACAAGCTTAGAACTGAGCCCATTCTGATTAATGTGCAATGAGTGATGCTACTAAACCCTAAATGTGATGCCGAGGAGATTCTCAAAGTGAAACCTTGAACACCATTCTCTAGAAACCCTTGTCAGCTATGTTATTATTTCTAAAGATTCTTGTTCTCAGCCTTTTCCCGCCTCAAAAGCAGTACTCCTCCCTAACCAATAATAGAATCAACCGAACCACAACCATTTTGAACCAGTTTAGCCATATTTCTGAATTTAAAACATCTTTAGACCTTCCCCACAGCAACAAACCAACAACCATATTATGAAAAGAGAATGTTTGCTAGTTAACTGCATCTTTTTCTCAAGCGGTGTCCAAGCCAGCTTGCGCGCACCTCGACTAATTCCACGGGGCACCTGCCACATCCCACCGTATAGGTACCGGGTAACACTATCCACCAAGGTTAGGATAGATGAGAAGAAATCACTTAGTGTTTTTGGCTCCTCTGAGAATTGAACCTGAGACCTCATGGGTCTCAACATGCTTCATTGACCACTAGGACACACCCTTGGATGCACTAGTTAACCACACCTTATGAAGATACAACAATTTTAGCTGATGTAGAGCTTAGATTTAAGAGCTTCTCATTCACGGGTGTAACACCTAAGGAAGACCTGAACAAACCACATACTTTGTTCTATATGGCTCTCAAAAACATTTTAACCAAACTCTTTGTTCTATACTTTGCAACATTGGTCCCCAGATCTAGCCTAATGACTTTGAGGAAAAGAGTATCCATATACAAAATATCATGAAGTTTTTATCTAATTACAACATACAATGCCCTAGAATGAAATTCAGCACCCTAAGTCCTCACCTGATGCAAGACTCTTGAACTAATGATAAATTTAACATGATGTACTTCTTTCATCCCAAGAGATATACCAATCTGAAAAAATTATTTTATATTAGGCAGCCCTGGATAAGTGTATGTAGATCTTTTTATCAGGGAAAATTACTTTTAGATGTCGCTTAGTTATTAATATATCAAAGAAAAGGCCAAGACAGTTAAGAATACACAGGAACTACATATTTTTCTACCCTTTTATATGTGTTAAGTGATTACATATTTCCAGACCATCATCGTATACAAATAAATGAAGCTGAGGGATAAGATTAGCAGCACTAAAGAAAGAATAAAGCTCTTAACCTCTTCCATTTTAGATGGGAGATACTGTCAACTGTATAAAGTTTTTAGTTAGGAAATGAGAGGCATTAGCATAAACTAGTCATACTTTTTTTCTTTGGAAAGTAAACTAGTAATGAGAATCTTTTCCAGTAATCATAAAATACATATTAAGACAGTCACCTTTAGTTCCAGTTTTGCAGAATCTGGAAGTATGACAGGCCTAAACGAGAGAGAATGTGGACAAATTGGTGTAAAGAGCATGCATGGAACATTAGGATGCACCTGCATGACATGAATTTCCCTGTCAAATAATGTTCACGCATTCAATAGGTGAAGGTAAAATAATTAATAATTGTTGGCAGGATGAAGAACGGTTTCAAGGAGTCAGATTTCATCACCAATAAGATCAACAGCAAGTCAGTAATTTCCAAAAAATTCCTTTCATGAGTAGATCCTTAAGAACATTGTGTGTCAGAATCAAATTTAAGGTGCAAAACCCATTCTTTCACAAAATTGTAACTTCAAGTTTTTGTTATTAGAAAAAGAACAGCTAAATACAATGTTTACACAGAATGAAAACATGTTCAGATATGTAATGGTAACTCAAGTGGTCTGACAAAGCTCAGTTAATACACAATAGGATTTCCCAAAATTGCTGCTATTGATGCCTAATAGAAATTCCTCTTTGGAATCATTTACTATAAAAGGGAGATACCTACTCATTTATTTGCTTTAATGTATGACAAGTGTTATCAACCCAACTTTGTCAACAATTCTTAAAAGTCATACTTGCAAAGTGAATGTACTTTACAACGAAGTGCACGGTGTCCTTTCTATTTTTCATGTTTTCAATCTTCGTCTTTTCCTTGCCTTTATTAGGGGGCGAGGGAGCTTAGTGGGTGTGTTATTCCCTCCCTAACATTTATTGCTGCCACATCAAACTGCTCGAGCTATAAGCATCAACCTTCTGATATGAGTTTAAGGGCTTTCACTATTTTTTTATCGTTAGGACTTTAACTTTTAACTTGGTCTATAGATTCTAATGCAGTATTCACTTGTGACATTTCACAATATATATTCATAAGTGATGTGTCTCCGAAGTACCATGGAACCCCCAGCAGCTGTTGAGTAAGCTGTACTTCCAGTTGGAGTGGCCACAATGACACCATCACCTTGCACCTGCCAAACAAAATAAGGCAGTATGACAAGATTATTCTTTCATCTCTTGCTCATTAATTCAGCAGTGCACTTGTTGGATCCACTTCTTTTTTTCTAGAAGAAACGTGATCTAAAATATTAAAACAGAATCCCTCTCTAAATCCTTTGTCAGGGAAAATTGATGGTTAAGAATATAAACCGCACCTTGGTTATGAGGCGGTCATGTTCATAACACTCTATTTTTGACAGGTATGGATTAGAACCACGATCAACTACAACTTCATTTAGGACATCAAACACCTTTCCAGGCATTGCTTTCCCGCTTCGGAATATCTCACATCGGAGACGCATCCTTAGGGTTATATACACACCATCTAGAGTGTTGTTTCCATGGATGACTTTTCTAAGATCCTTCTTATAATCTTCAAACTGTATGAATTGATGACAAGAAGCAAAAGATCAGTACTTATAGATAATAAATAAAAGCTTAACATTTAAGTTGAGAGGCATACTGGATGGGAAGTGAGAAATCCAAGGGATCCTAGGTTAAATGAGATGACGGGTGGGACAGCACCTCGAAATATATTTGATGCATGGAGTATCACACCATCTCCTCCCAAACACGCAACAAAATCCACCCTCTCGTGAAGATCGCTGCATTTGGTACATCAGGCAAGGTCACACCTCTCTGTGAAGTAATAAGTACACAGAGGGAACACAAATGAAAAGAACAATGCTTTTGCACGTACGGTTATGAATCATCCCACCTGGTATCTTGACTATAGAAGGTCTGAACAAACCCAAAGCCTGGGATTCTTGCAAAAATATCATGCACCTCAGGTTCAACAAGAACAGTCATCTTCTCTTGGGAATACAAAAAAGAAGCAGCCTTCAGGGAGAAAGAAATGGAAAAGGAGAAAGAGTGTTAGGATTTCTGTTTATTAAGAGAGTGTTAAAACCTATGAGTATATGTGAATGAATGTTAGAGAACAGTTGCAAATGGAAATGTAAACATTTGAAAGAGAACTTTTAAGCGCATAGTTTCCAGCTTATAAGAAAGTTGACATGTTAGAGGTTATAAGACTTCAATTAAGTTCAGAACATAAAATTCATCAAACTGACCCTCAAGGTTCTTTTAAATGGAATGGACAGATGGAACTCATAACAGGCTAGATAATAACTTGAGATTCACATTGATGAAAGATCACAGCATCGTGCCAATTGACCAAGTAGACTGGCATATTTAAAGTCTGCTAGTAGGAGGGGAAGGAAAATCAGAGGTAAAGACACATCACCAAATCAAGAAGAGAAAACTAAATGATCACATTTTCCTTTCCTCCAGTTGGTTGATGGATGGAGATTCTAATGAGATAAACAGAGTGACAATCAAATATACTCGCAATTACTCACAATCACTTTACATGTTTGATCAGCCTTTGCAACATACTAACAAAATCATACAGACAGATATGGCTACATTTTTTTGGCAACACAGTTGAGCCTACTTTGTATTCATACCAGCCACAACATAGTCTGATCGCAGCCTCAGGTATGATGAGTATCTTACCATGCTTGATTATGCTCCCTTCACGGTAATTTCCAAGGTGTTCTATAACTACACAGATTACTTTTTTAACTTATGAGCTCCCCTCCCAATCCATCAACCAAAAGTGAATCAAATGTCATTACCCAAATTTGCACATCCCCCTGTTGGACATTTGATTTTATAATCTCTCATACCCCACGGGAACAAGAATAAAATGTCATCACTCTCATGTCGGGAGCTGATTACTTTCTTCTTCTTTTTTTGGTGGGAAAATTCATGACAGGAGCTGATCTTATGTCCTCAATGCAATCCCAAACCAAATGAATCCAATGAATATGCAATTTCTCCTGTTTCCTCGTGAACTTTATGCAATCCTTCCTCTCAATTATTCACAATTTGAAAGAAAAAAAAAACAGTATGAGCAACACAAGTATATTTTCTAACTTCAATTATTCACAATTTGAATTTTCGTGAAAGGATTACAGCTTAACATTTCCACATCAGTTCCCATAAATAGGATTACAGCAAACATTGGAAACGAAGAAAATACAAATGAAAAGATTTGATAGTAATGCTAGTTCTTGCCTTGTCCATGGCGCTTAAGATCCTGAGTGGCCTAGTGAACCAATTTGCAACATATGTTTATTGCAGATGCATACTAAGCTTTGACATAAGCAACAGTAATGATGGTATTTTTAGAGCACTTATTTACTTTCATCTAGTTTAATAGAAGATGGAAATTCTTTTATGTCTTTCTAGGACATGGAAAATTTCATCTATAATTTAACTTTTAGCAAAAATGGAAACCATATAAGAAATACTTAAAAAATGTTTTCACCACTTTAGAGAAGTACTAGATTTCCTCTCTTTTGTACTTCATGATAGAGAAATCTTTTTCCTCCTTTCCTTGGTTAAGGTGGTAAAAAGCTTACTAAGTTGGATAATTGCACTAAGATCTACGCTATCTTCTTTATCAATGATAAGGCATCCGCTCACTTGAAACGTGCCTCAGAGCTTGAAAGCAGTGAAGAATGAAGAGAGATAATAAGCAGCAGTAGTAAATGAAAATCACAAGGTAAAAATTCAACTAAATTAATGAGAACTGTGCAGAGAACCTCTTTAGCTTCTTCCATGAGTTCGTGTCCCAGTTTCTTCAACAGCAATACAGTCTTCGGTGGGGATTTCCACAAAAGCATCTGCTGCTGGGTGCTAGGATGAGTGAACGCCAAGGAAGATTCTGTTACCTTTTCTCTGGTGCATGAATACCCATCTGTACGAACCAAGAACATCTCTGCCTTCCTTCTTGACTGTACTCTTACGACACCAGTGGCAGAAGCACACATATTTCCTTCAATCTGCTCCAAGTTATCTTCCAGTGAAGGTGTGGTGACCTCAATATTTCTACTCTCTGCGGTAGTGACTCTAGAGTCAGCAATACATTCTAACTCATTTCTTGCATCAACAGTACCAGTATTTTTTATTGAGGTTTGCACTTTCCCATTGCTGCTTCCATTCAAAATTGGAGTCGCAGAGCCATTTTGACCAGCATACATGTCTGTATTCAAAGCGGAAGTTGAAGGGTCAGTAATTAAGAGTTTATCAGAAGATGATCCATTTAAATCTTCTGATTCCATCGTTCTTGTCGCACTGTACGTGCTTGGGGTTTCATTTCCTTTCGGTACTCTCTTGTAGTTATATCTTGAAGCAGAAAGCACCTCCAATCTTTTCCTTTCATGAGTAAAATATGCTGCTGGTGAAACCTTTCTACTTTTGAAAAATGTGGACATATCTTTTCTGGAGAAGACATTAGAGGGAGGCAGCTGAGTATTGAGTGGGTTCACATTGATGTAGGATGCTGCTCCACTGTCGGATGCTAGCACTGTGCTTTCCTGATTGGACGAAACAATTTCATCTCCTTCGTTCTTGCCTAGGTCCGTAGCTTCAGAAATGTGCTTGATATCTTCCGCAGCAGAATTTATGTCATCTGATCTTGTAGGCAGCGACCCATCATGATTATCAGAGGCAGAGTTGACTTCATCAGTAACGTTTTTACCATCTTCCGGCCTAGGTGACATAAATGTTTCTTCAATTCCTCTAGCATCATGTGATGAGTTCTCAATCGAGTCCATGGCCTTATATGTACTGGCTACAACATGTGGTGTGTAGCGAGTAACATATTGCCTCCATCTAGAGACCATAGCTGATGTCCTCTTAATTCCTTCTTTACTGTGGAGATATATGGGCTTTTGGTTTAAATCAGAGACCAGTGCTGCAAACTTTTCAACCTGCTCCACTGAAGGTGATATACCAACTTCAACAGGTAGATTAACTAATTCAATATCCCCTGACAATATGGCTTCATCTAGCACTTTCTCATAGAAGATATCTTTTACAACCTCAGCTCTGAGATCTACAATGGTTTTGAACCCTCTCTCCAACAGCCATCTGAGACCTTCATCAGTTACCTGGCCACCTATCCAGAAAGCAGCCTCAGAAGTTGCAGACTGAGTCTCTTCTTTTGATGTTGACAAATAAACAGGACTAAAGTTAGCAAACAGTGAATGGCTGGGGTTCTTTTCCCCACGAGGAAATCCGGCATCATAACATACATTCTTCAGTCTTTGAAGTGTTTGCCACACAACAATGCTGCGAGGATCATCAGGTGTCAAATAGTTTTCTAGAGCAACATGCAAGCTCTCGCAGTACCTCTTCATTTCACCTCTGAAAATAGCAAGTGGAGGAAGCATATCATCCATCATATGCACATCAACATCTTGAAATAAGTTCATAATCGATGATCTCCCAGAAATTACTTCTTCCCTTCCTTTGTTTAGAAGACATACCATGCATCCTAGAACAGAAACTAGTTTATCTTCCAGTATTGATTTATCATCTGATGGTACATCATATGAGACATTACATTCTCCAGTTAGTGGATTGCATAGGGTGTCCATTAATGAATTATGAAGTTGTTCAGCAGCCCGAAAGATTCTACAGTAAGCCTCTATCTCAGCAATATCCCCAGGTAGTGGACCAATCCGGGAAAACTGTGAAGTATCACTGGCCTATACATTTTGAAATTTAGTGGTAAAATAAATATCAGGCAGTATCTAGTTTTCAACGCACAACAGTCAAGAAAAAACTGATAATTAGAATCTCTGTTTTCTTTTTCATGATGGTGCTGTCTGCACAAGACTGATACTTAATGATGAACTAGAAATTGACTAGAAAAACTGTTCCGGATCAATTAAAAGATCTATGTGAAAAGAAAATGTAGAACTTTTATCATGAGGATGTCTTATCTAATCAATGAACAGAAGTGATAAAATGGAAATAATAATGCAGTTGAAAGGTCAAGTGGACATGGTGAATAAAGTCGAGGTATTTCGAATTGTTTGTTGACGTGGATAATGTCACGTAAAATCCCCGAAATTATCTCAATATGCCTTTTGACATATAGGAGTTAATTGAGTTGCAATATTTCTCTCTTTCCATCTAGGAGTGGAAACCCCGTATTTTACATATCCACACAAGTAAGTCCTTAGGTTTCTAAATTGGTTCAAAAAGTACTCTCAATCATAGCAATTTCCCTCAGACTAGTTCTATAAAAATCCAAGCTATTCTGATATGCTTGGATGGTAGAATTCCTCTCTTGCAATTGGATCATCGCGATTAAAGTTTGAATCTTTAATAGTCCAATAGTAAATTAATGACAGTATCTTATACCTGAATAAGTCACTCACTTTTTAATAGTCATGAGGAGAGGATCTAAACATGCCAGCTGATACAAGAAATATCCTAACTAACCCATTTTAAGCAACATTCAAGAGTTAATTTTCATATGGTCGCTCAACTCATAGTTATTATCTCAAAAAAGTTACTTTCTCTGTTGAAAAAGATTGAAATAACAAAAGGGTAACTTTCAGATATAATAATTATTAGTTGAGTGACCATACGATTCCTTATCACAAGCCAATTTACCTGAAACAATCAAGCAAAATTTACCTGAGAATCCAATCCAATGTTGACGGAGAAAGCATTAGATAGCTCAGCACTGACAACAAACTTGAGACGACGATACCCAAACCCAAACCGATTCCCATTCCCCTTAATCTTTGCATAATTAAGCTGACAAAACTGAAGATGGATTCCTGTACGACCCATTTTCAAGTAGCACGGACAATAACGAAAACATGTTGCCATACCAGTTACCACCATGAACAAATTCTGTATCTGTACTAATAAATCAGTATAATGAAGCAAGAACCATCAATTTGTATTTCAAGATTTTGGGTTCTACTTGTGAAAAAAATCAGATTTTTTTTGTGAAATGCAAATTCTGAAGCTAAATAGAAAATGGGTGTGAATGTATATGTGACAAAATAGGGGAAATTTTGTGTGGAAATGGAAAAAAATTGTGTGGATAATAATATGGGAGAAGGAATAATGGGACAAATTAGAGTTGTGGAAATCAGTGGTGGGTTTGAGATGGTTCGAATTTGTACATCATTGTTTCCGTCTCTGATTTTCCCAAACTTGGATTTGATGTTTTTGAGTATGTGATGTAAAATAAATTGGGAATGAACAATTAGCTTGGGAGTTTCGATTGTCAATCTATTAAGCTATTAAAATTCTCTATAAATTTGAAACTTTGGATTAAATGTCAAATTGATTTTACATTCATAATTTTATTTTATTTTATTTTTATCCTTTTTAGGGATAATACATAAATTTTCAATTGAACATTTAAACATTGTGAATCACCTAATACTTTCCCTAACATATTGAGCAAAATTATCAAAGGAGCACTTGAAAAGTTTAATGCACATGTAAACAAAAAAAGTCAAAAAAATAATAATAATTGGAGAGTAATTTGAAAAAGATTGAATGTCAATTCAACAATTTTAGAGGAATTGGAGATGGAGAGAGAAATAGGGGAAGTTGGCGTTTAATTTTTGGATAGGCGTGAATGAGAGACCGTTGATGAATCACGGAGAGAAAATCAAAATGGGAAAAGGATGAATCTTTCCTCTTGCACTTACTATATAATTTGTCTAACAAAATCTAAGAAAATTTTATTTATTTGTATTTTACTTGTCACACGTTCTTATTTGAGTAAATACCTTTTATAAGACTAATGCCACGTGGCCTTTAATGTCCACTTTGGACAAGTACAAATTGGTAGTACTAAATTATGAAATTTAAGGAATCGTTTGGTAGAGTGTATTAGGAAATATAATGCATGCATTAGGTGTGTGTATTAGTAGTACCTTGTTTGGTACATTTTTTCCTGCCATGTGTATTAAGTTGTGTATTACTAATACCAAATAATTCTAGATATTAGTAATACATAGCATTTAACACTTGCATTACGATCAAATAATTACAAAACTACCCTCATAGCCTTTTTAAAACATTTTCTAACATTTTCTCTTCTTTTTTTCATTTTCTTTCTTGTCATATGTTTTTGTTTTTATTTTTATTTGTTTTTCAATGTCTTTTAATTTGTTGGTGTCTTAATAGACTTTATGGCCTCTTAAATATATATATTTTTTAAAATAATCTAATTTCAACATAATTTAATTAAAAAAATTACTATTGTGGAGATAAATTTAATTAAAAAAACTGTTTGCCAACTTTTCACAAAAATATTTTGACTCAAATAGTACAACAATTTAATACTATTTTTGAAAAGAAGAAGAACAAGAGGAGTTAATGATGTTTTAGCAAAGAACTTTGTTGCAAGGGAGTGTAAAAATAAATAAAGTGTGAAGGATATTTTTGTAAACATATATTTTTAAATAGAAATTATGCAAGATTTGTTATTTCTAATACATCAAACCAAACAGTGTATAAGAAATAATGCTTGCATAACTAATGCAAGAATTACTAATACAAGCACTACTAATGCAAGCATTACTAATGCACCCTATTTTATATTATTCTTATACACTCTACCAAACGACCCATGTGGTGCAAATCTGAAATAGTCAAAATTCAGTGAGGATCGGATGGAAAATAAAAAAAGAAAAAAAACTCTATTGTGTCTTTCTTGTTATGATCTGAGTTTCTGGTGCTTTCAAAAGAGAGAGGTGAGTGGTGACCCTTTAAATAGGTGTAAGGTGGAATTACCTCCAAGAAAAGCTCATACGCCATTGTGCTTGACCATTTGATAGAGGCTAGCTAAATGGGCTAGCCCAATAATAATTAATTTTTTATTTGAACCAATCTAATTAGATTTAGAGAAATTTTTCAAAATGTCTAATAGGTTTCCTTAGCCACACTTTTAATATTTATCTAAAATGTCAATATTTTAGTTTGTTA
This sequence comes from Solanum tuberosum, assembly GCF_000226075.1. NCBI lineage: Eukaryota > Viridiplantae > Streptophyta > Magnoliopsida > Solanales > Solanaceae > Solanum > Solanum tuberosum. The sequence continues at coordinate 291,326 of NW_006239478.1, forward strand.
TGTATTTGATTTATGTATTTTTTATTTGTTTGATTTTAAAGATTACAATTATTTAGAAAGGAGAAAATCAAGGAAGAATATTTTTTTTAAAAGGAACATATCACTTAAAATTCTCATCAGTTACAATTT
>NW_006239478.1:291712-304587 GCF_000226075.1 Solanum tuberosum
GATTGTATCTCAATATAATCTAATCATTACATATGAATATGATTTATGAAAGGATACAAGATTCTGGGGAAAAAAAATAGCATACATGGTGGAAAAATAATATAATTTGTTGAGGAAGGATATAATATTCTAAAAAAATAAATACAAATTGACTATGAAAGAAATAAGGATACAAGATTCTGGAAAACAAATCGCATACATAGTGAAAATAATACAATCTGTTGAGGAAGGATACAATGTTCTAAAAAAAATACAGATTGACTGTTAAAAAAATATGATACATATATGCTTAAGAAATACAAATCCATTTGACATACCTATTTGAATGACTACAAACTAAAAAAGAAATACAATGTTCTTAATAAAAATACAAATGATGAGTAAAAGAAAAACAATTGACAAACAAAAATTAATATGAATACAATTTTGCAACATTCTTCTCTGACTCTTTCTTTCTTCCTCCTACTATGTTCCTTTTTCCAAAAAATTTCACCAAACCCAAATCTGAATTGTTATTCACCTGTGCATTAGTAACCCTATAAGCAAAATTCGAAATTACTAAATATGAATATATAAAAAAATCAAACAACAAATTATGTATGAATGCTAATGTAGATTACTACAAATTACAATCAACTAAATCTAAAATATGAAAAGAAAATCACAAAAAAATAGAACAATAGTGTTTAAACTACTAAAAATCCTAAATGCATAAATATTTGATGAGTATGTTAACAAACTCACATAAAAATCGAAAAAATGACGAAAAATCTATAATACATACAATCCAAAATTCAACATAAGTTGTAATTTTGAAAACAAAATCTCAGGATATCTCGCAAAATAAATGATGACTTCGAAAATACCTTTATCAATTGAGAAATTTCTTGAATTAATTGATAGATCTGAACAAATTGGTATGAACTTGAATAATTAGTTCTTCTTCAACAATGAGGGAGAGAATAATGGTGAAAATTTGATGAATGAGAAAACGTGAATGATGGGGACAATGGTGAAAACTGAAAAGTTGATGAAAGAGAAAAAAAAATTAAAAAACGTGAAAGATGAAAATAAATTTAATGGTATTAAAGCCTAGGAGGAAGTGTAAATGGATAGTGGATGTATTTCATGTTGGACTGTTTTGAGAAATAAAAGGAAAGACAAATAATAATATTTGGATACAAATTATTTTCTAAAATATTGACATTTTGACATTTTAAATAATTATTTTAAAGTGTAGATGTTTTTACTAATTAAGTTAGGGATTGTGACTAGTTTGCTAATTTTCCCTTAGATTTAAATAGGCAAAATTACAGAAATACACACCTTTTATTTCACTTATTTCCATTATCCCTTATTACTTTTAAAAATCTCCAAAATCCCATATTTTTCTCTTAAGTCAAAACTTCCGGATACAAAAATTTCTACACTAAAAATTAGAGTTTACCACTTCCTTATTTCTCTCCTTAATCTTCTCCCATTATCTAGACAGTTAATTTCTCCATCAGTTTTCAAAATCAAATCTCTCTCTGTCAAACATACTCTAGTTAATTTCGGTACTTTCTCTTCTCTTGAAATCCTTTTTCGATTTTATTGTTCATTTGTTTGTTCTTCTCTAACTGTTGAATGACATGGATGATGCACCATCAACTAATCGGATTTCTGACTACGAAGATATTGGTTGGGCGGAGAACAGATCCAAAAGGCTCCACGATCCATTGCTAATGGCGAATGTAAAAGATGGGAAGAAGAAAAAGGATGGTGCTTCATTTTCAAAAATTCAGGTTTCTAAAACCCCCAAAAAAAAGCATCGAAAATTTGCTCCTGCAATTTCTCGACCTTCATTACCTAAGGTTAGGTTTTAGTTCTTTTTTATATTGTTGTAATGTTTTCTGTTAGTTAATCAATTGATGATACAAAAATGAACAAAGTCAGATCTCGTATTTGTGGTAAACTCTGGTTTCTCGACCTTCATTACCTAAGGTTAGGTTTTAGTTCTTCTTCTTTCGATTGTTGTAATGTTTTTGGTTAGTTAATCAATTGATGATACAAAAATGAACAAATTCAGATCTCGTATTTGTGGGTATCATGTTCACTCTGCATTACAGTGTACTAATCGTTTCAGTCATGCATTTTTTGATAATGATATTCGTTGCTAATGTATTTTAATGTATCATTATTATCTATAATCAATTGGTACACTAACCCTAAGTAAGTCAAGTTATAATATATTTTGTTTCAACTATTATAACATTAGTGGTTATGCATCTCTCAGTAGATCTCAATCAATAATGTATAATTCAAGTTTTGTTTATCCGTGTGTATCTGGTATTTGTAGTTTCATAGTAAATATTGTATCAGTTACATATGAGATACATTATTTACAAATACATTATTTTTTACATAATATTCTATTATTTTTTGGATCATTACAGTCTATGAAGTATGTTATCAAACAAATCCCAACCCACTGTTTGAAGTTTGGTCCAACATACAACAATGATTTTGTAGAAGATTTGAAAAAGTACATGAATGTCGAGGTTGTCGAGTTGTTTACAAATTTTATTTTTGGGCCATATCTCGACATTCATACCTGCAACTATCAAAATGCTTGTTTCTTCTTGAGATTAATCAGGATAACAGCAATGAGCTCCATATTCGGCATGCCAATGAAAACATTTTGCGCTTCACTATAAAGGAATTTGCAATACTAACCGAATGAAATGCACTGGAAATCCCAATGACTTTCAATAACTGAATTCCTCTAAGAGCAGCCTTATTCAAAAATACTTTCTTGATTTGGTAAAGTCTAATAGTGTGAGCAAGGGACGACTTGTTCAATGTTTTCTTCAAGGTAATTAGGACAACACTCAGGATGCTTACCAAATGGGAATTATCTACTTCACCAACTCATTTGTTCTCTCACAACTACATGAAGCACCTATCCCTATTAACGACTTCCTGATGGTCGAAGATGGTACATATGAACATTTTCCTTGGGACAACCTTTATCAGGTTAATGATCTCATGGAGGCAAGAGAGAACCAAAGTAAAACAGTTGTATTGTTTAAGTGGCATGCCCTATGCTCTAAATGTCTGGGTGTATGAATGTGCATCAGTTGTCAATGAGAAAATTGTTGTCAAGGAGGGAGACTACATCCCAAGGATACTAAATTGGCGAGTTATTGGTGTCAAGCCTAAATTTGAAATGTTTATGTCTAGTATTTTTTACTGAGGTAGCGACCATTTTTATATATTTCAAGTTTCAATTATTTTTGGTATGCTGACTTTACAAATTTGTTTTAGAATGCATGTACCAATATACAACCGACTCGTGAGGAATTGATTGTACTTGATTAGCCGAACAATCTGATTGTCTCTTATTCCGAACATTTTATGTTTGCTGATTAACCTACATAAGCTATATCAGATGACATTCCTGGGTTTGAGGATTTCTCCTCTAAACCACCGGATCAGATTGTAAGGAGGAGTAGACATGTATCTGGTGCATCATCTACACCCCATCCCCCGAAGAGAAGAAAGAAAGATGTTTTGACCAAAATAAAAGTATTGCAATGGAACAATCAGAGCAGTCCCCCGTGATACTAAAAGATTCATTCTCTATTCCAGATTCAGTTGATCCTTCATCTCATCCTAAAGAAAAGAAAGATTTTTCAGAAATCGAAGGAGTTAAGCAATATCTGACGGAATATGTAAGTTATTCTCATAATTATTATTGAATTCTCAGTTGTTCTACAGTAAATCATTATTAACTTATTTACGTATTTTTATAGGTGGACAAAAAGATTGATGATCTTCAAGTCTTAATGAAAAATAATCACAAAGTTCTGTTGAAAGCAATCCGGAAGCTAAAACGGAAGGTAGTTGTTATTTACTAAATTTTTACTATTTGTAAAGCTATTATTCTAATTATATTGTATTTTTTTGGCTTGAAGAAAACTGCCGCCAGATCACTTTCAATCTCGGATGAAGAGGTAATTGAAGAAGAAACTGTGAATCAACCCCAAACTACTAATCAATTTGTTGAACCAAGTTCTCCAATTGATATGGAGTTTGTCAACAACGTCCTCGTTGATAACCCTGATGTAGAGGATGAAGAAAATACACATGTACATCAACATGAGGTCTTAGAGGTAAGAATCAGATACATTCATTAAAGTATCTAATATTCAATAAAGTATCTAACACCAGCTGTTACATTATTGTAATGATACAATTACGGCCAGGAATTTGTGAAACATTAATAAGTGTAGTAGTTACATTATGTTTAAACTTCAAATGTAAGATTAGTTTCAATTGTTGAATCATCATTATTTGATTGATATTCTAATCAACATAAGATGATGATACATTAAAGGATAAAAGAGGCAATGATGATGTATCAGAACCACCATCTACAGTAGATGTTCCTGTTGCAGGAAATGTATCTAAGAAAGTTTTTGTAAGTTTAAGTTTATGTATATGACATAGTTTAATCATTTAATGTATCATTCATTAATGATGTAGTATAAGTTATTGATTTTGATACATTATTGTTTGAATTATTTACTATTTTTCATAGTTTGCTGATACATCAAAGGATCCACAAGTTGGTGAGGATGTATCCAATGAAGTTGTAAAGTACACGTTTATGTATAAATATATTAGTTTATTCATCTAATGTATCATTCACATATAATGTAGTATTTGTTCCATTTTTGATACATTAGTTTTTGACTTAAGTAGTAATATTCATATTTTGTTGATACAATTAAGGATCAAAGAACTGGGGAGAATGTATCCAAGGAAGTTCTTGTAAGTATAATTTTACGTATAATTTTTTTTATCATTTATTGTAGCTTTATAACAAAAAAAATCGTGCTACTTATCAGGATGATGTAGTAGAGTTTGGCACAAAAAAAACGGAACAATCATATGTGGTTCAAGATGTTACTGAGAAATCATAACATAACATCCCACTTTCAGACAAAGTTTCAGTAAACATTGATACATCGGTAGATTTTAAATATTTTCTTCAATTGTTTGTTGGTTATTGAATGATACAATTTTCTTATTATTGATTTAAAAATATAGGATTCTACCACATTGACATCCATTTCTGCTGGAACCCAAGAAGCTATAAATGTACTTATTGCAGGCCTTCAAACTTCTTTGTGTGTTCAACCATTGAGTGTTGTCAAGTCACATTCATTAAATGATACACATCAATCTGTACCTGACAGTAAATTATCCACGAAAATATTGGGTAATGAGATGATCGTGTATCAACTATCACAGACCCCTTTTCAACGAAATCGAATGTCATAAAAAATTCTTCAATCACCATATTTGACTGAATTTGGTTTTAGTGACAAAGGAAAACAGACAGTTGAAGAAGAAGTTCGTTCGATCTCCCCATTTGATGGATTTGATATTTCTTACCAACCTTCGACAAATTTATTGGACGAATATTCCAAGTGAATTTCTATAGGCCTCCTTAAAACTCATGCCAACAATTGAGTAACAATTTAATATTTTCATATAGTAAAATATCATACTGTTTTCACTTGTTTAGAATTGTAATATATATGAATCTATATATAAATATATAGGAAACCAATGGATGATAAATACAGAGCCAAATCAGCTTTATTTGGATTTGAACACATGGACTTTATAGTTGCCTTTTCCAGGGATAAAAATTGATTTTATATCATATCTCAGTCAAAAAAATATTGGACAGATGAGCTACGATAGAAAGATACATTATTAATATATCTTTGATACATGCGTATTTTGTATCATATACATTATTTGAAAGTGTAGATGATACAAAATCATATCATATACATTATTTTGAAATTGTGATTGTTGTGCTTTATCATATTGTCTAACATTTTGTGTTATTTTTAATTTATGTTGCAGCACATTGATGTATATTTGTATTACATAAGGAAGAAGTCAAAACTACGCAGCCCTAATCAATACTGATTCACCACTGTCAATTGCTTATTCAAGACATTTATTAATGATGCACACAATAGGTACTACTGCAGCCCTTATGATGATAATTTAACTACGCAATAGCATATGGCGCGTGGGGCTGTTGAATCTGCATTCGAGAGGTCAATTAAAAACATAATCAAAGAATTTTTCATCCCGACTAGATTACCGTGGCATCTAGTTGATGATGTATATATTTCGGTGAACTCAGATGGTGAGTTCCATTGGGTGTTGGTTGTTGTTGTTTTAAAAGAGAGGCTCATACACGTCTACGATTCATCAATGAGTACAAGAATAAAAGTGCCGTCTGGTGAGATAAAAAAATTGGCAATGATGTTGTCATCTTACCTTCATGACAATGGTTTTTTTTTAATCAAACTGAGCGAATAGACTGGTCATCATTGGATGCTTACAAGGACAGTCAAACTGGCATGTTTTTGGGATCAGAGGACGTATTTCAAGTTGAATTTGTACAAGAAATTATGCAACAAAGAAGCGATAGCTTGTAAGTATTAGCATGTTTTTTATTTAAATTACAATGTATCTTCTTTCTCTTTATAATGTATATTCCTCATTTTTTTGAAGGGATTGCGGAATGTTTATAGTTGTCTATGCTGAGTACCTCAGCGATGGGATCCCTGTTCTCAAAATTGATTTCCATTCAGAATACCTCCATACACGATATGGATCCCTATGATGAAAATACGGTACTGAAAAGGCTAAGGCAGGATACGTTAGTGAAAACGATGATCCCACAAGGCCTAGAAGTCATTCCACAGAACCAGCTCAAGAAGATGTGGTCAATGTTTATTAGATCTTAGACACTTTTTTACAGTGTTATCATTTTTTAGATACATTAACTCTAGCTTTAAACTTTTATGGTTTTTGTTGTTTTCAGATGTTTGTACCCAATCATTACAGTTTATCTTAAAACTTGTTTAGTTTGACATCAACTTTCAATTTTTTCACTTGTTATATATGAACTACATTGATGTACACGCTTGTCATATATATTTGATACAAAAATTGGATAACATTTATGTATCAGATTCTTTAATTTTTCACCAGCATTAATGCTCATTACTTTTGGTAGGAGCTGAAACTTCCACACTTTACTAATGATATGTATCAGATTCATTAATTAATAAACAAACGAATTCATTCATTTTCATTACTTCTGGTTGGAGCTGATACTTTGACACTCTTTTCATGCTCTGATAATTTTTGCTCAACAAGGCAACCATTGATACATTCCGTTATGTTAGAAGTCATCATTCTCCCCCTGTTTACTGTTGCATGAACTCTTGACCACTTTTCATAACCAACATCCTCAAGATACATCTTAACCCGATTGTCAATTTTAACGACTTTAGCTATCAATTTGTCAAAATCCTCTTTTCTATAAGCCTTGGCCATTGAATAGAACACATCACTTAGTATGCTTTTGCTTCTCTTAAAGCTTGAACAAACATTTTTCCAAAGGTGCCATATGCATGCAAAATGAGAAACATTTGGAAAAACAGTTCTGACACTATTAATTATGCTTTCATTTCTATCTGATACAACACACATTTGTTCCCTCTCCCCAAATTCACTTTTAAACTGTTAGAAGAACATGTCCATGAACAATCATTTTTACTGTCCACCACTCCATAAGCTAACGACAATATGCATCCTACTCATAAATAGTGCGCAGGTTTGTTAATTTCTAGAACACAACTATCCATATATAAAGTATCAAAATCAAGTAACCATTGTTATGAGATAAAATATTATAAATTCTAATACAGAAATCATACCTGCACCATCAAGCGTACTTGCTGATACAAAAGTTCTTTTGTAAACTTCACCAAGATGTGCACCGTCAACAACAACTACTGGTCTACAGTAGTCAAACCCCCTCATTAGTGGCCTTAATGATATGAACAGATACATGAACTTATTTTCCTCCGACTTATGTATCCGTATATAAGAATTTGGATACACAGTATCCAACATATATAGATATTTAGGCAACGGTCTATATCTATTTGCAGATTTACCCTTTATCATCTCTAATGAACGCTCCTTAGCACGCCATACTTGCTGGTATGCAATATCAATCTCATATAGTGCTTTAATATCTTCAATAATATCATTTAGTGTATGAATTCTTTTATGATTGTGCAGTTTAGGAGTTGTCACTGCACTTATAAACCCAACTGTAGCTTGAACTTTCGTTAATAGCCTATCCCTTATCAGACATGTATGCTCACTATTGAAATACCTCACTTTGACTAAATTCGATTTCTTCCTAACAGATGCACTCAATCTCCAACAACAGTCATCCGATAAACATAATAATTTGTAGCTCCATTTTTTCAGATACATTAGTAGAATGCATAACTGATACATTAAAACAATAGATAGATTCTTTACACAAGGATACATTATCAAAAAATTACTATATTGATACATCAAGTTGACTGCAATAGTGTATCATCATTATTATATATTACCATAAGGTGAAATGAATCTGATACTTTATAGTAATCTTACATTGACAAAAAGATTAAAAAAAATATTAACCAGTAAATATTCATCAAATCATACTTGTATCAGGTTTACTACAATAATGTATCATCATTATTGTTGACACCCAATTTTGAACCTCCACAATATATATTAATCATCGAGTTTCTTCAATTTCGAACGATTTGAAATAATTAGTTTTATAACATTCAAAATATTTTTTCAAGTTATTTTAAAGTAGTTTTAGTCACTTTTATGATTTTTAAGTAATATTTTTTTTTTAATATAATTTTGTATATAATTAGTATATTTTATAAATATTTCAAAAATCATCTCAAAATTTTTTAAATTGTAGTAAGTATTTTATTAAATTAGTTTAGTTTAAATTATGGTTATAATTTTGAATCATTAGTTTACAATTAAGTTAATTATTTTATTTCGTTAAGATTAAGAAGCTCTTTAATTAATTAATATTAATTCATCTTATTTAAGGTTTAGCCGAATTTGTTAATTTAACTCAATTTGGTTATTTCTTAAACTCCAAGATCTAACTCATCTTTGACCTCACCTTAAACCCATTTGGAGACCAATTTTGGTCCTTTTTTTCACCTCTTTTCAGCAGCCTAGTCTCAAAACAATTGCCAGCCCATTTCCATTATTCCACACCAAAAGACCCATTACAATACAACAACATTACAACGATCCAAAAACCCAGCCCATAATAACAACAACATTACAACGATCCAAAAACCCAGCCCATAATAACAACAACAAGACCCAGTGTACGCGTACAAAAACGACCCAGAACCCACGCGTTTTTCTTCTTCCTCGCGAACACCAGCAGGAGAAACCTAGAACCAGTCGCGAACAATCCAGAATGAAATACAACAGCGAAATCGTGACCCGAGTCCAGCGAACGCCAGCTCGCGCACGTCCCTCTCTTCTTGTCCTCTCGTACGAGCAATGTACTCGAATTAGCCAGATGTTGCAATCTCATGTGTTCTTTGTCCTTGCTCGAAATCGTGCGGCTCCTATCAATTTTCAGTCCCCCCCCCCCCCCCCCCCCCTCCCTAAAACAAAATTTTATTTCCCCCCCAACGTTCTCCTTAAGAAGAATTTGAATTTCAAATTCAAAATGGTTCCAATTTCTCCCCTTTTTCAACCCCAATCCTCCTTTATATAAATCCCATCTTTTTCATTATTTTAGGGTGGGAAGAAGGTTGGAAAAAATTTGACAAGAAACAAAGGGGAAAATATAGAAAAAGATAGATGAGAGGCACATCTTTTATAAGAAAAGAAACCAAATTACAATGAGTCGCAAGAGAAATACACTTAGTATACATTTTAGGTTCATGTTTGTGGGTTGCGGGGGTTTATCGAAATCATTGAAGTTTCATTTGTTGGTGGTGGAATCGCCCTCGTAGCTAGCTCGTTCCCGTCTCAATTCGCTGCCTGGAAAGAGGTAAAAATCTTTCTCATGGTTTGTTTCGTTTGATTTTTGGTTGTTGTGTTTTTCTGTTTATGCTTTCTCAAATATGTCTTGGTATTTTCTTTATGATTGGAATTGAGTGGAATCGATAATGGCTTAGCTGAATTTCTTTTAGTTGATTCTTTACTATTTGGTTCAACTCGTGAAGTATGATGTTCGTCTAGTATGCACCATGCTCTCTCTGAAAAATTTTATGGTGGGAGAGGCCCAAGTATGACTTGGTGTGTGAGGATTATTTTTGAATAAAAAAATGTGTAGGTCCCACCTTTTCTATTTAATATTGTTGTTTCTCTCTCTTGTCTTATTTAATTTTATAAATAAAAATTTATGTGGGTCCTATTCTTTTATTTTACATTGTTATTTCTCTTTTCCATACATTTTACTCCACATCCGTTTACTTGTTTTAAAAAAAAAAAATTCGAGAATATGAGAAAAAATATATATAATATATTTTCCCTATTTGTGGCATTATGGTTGATAGTTTTTTTATATAACTGTTTACAATGAGTTATATTAAATAAATAATAATTGTACAAAATAAAATTTGTTTTAATAATTTTATTTCATAAAAATAAAATTCATTTTATTGTAAAATGTTTCAAATCAAGCTAAAAAAATAAAGAAAATTGAAAAACCTATTTTTATTAATTTGGTACGGTTTATTAATATAAAAATTGATGAAATAATTCAATTTGATAAAGTGAAAAATTGATCAATCATGCTTATATACATGTGCCAAATGAGGGATATTAATAGTTTAGTCGAATTACTATCTAGACTTTTATTTTGTAAACGAAGGTTTTATTCTTCATTTCTTAATTTTCTCCACCATTTTTTCTTCTCATATTTTTATGTAATTTAAAAAATTAAAAAATGATATACTTGTTAATTATCAAATACGAAAAAAGATAGATATACGAATGATATAAAAAAATGAATAAATAAAATTAATAAGTGAAAATTGATCTGAAATATGTAGGAAAGAAGAATTAAAGAAGAACTTTTTTAAAAAGGGGAAAAGAAAAGAAATGGACAAGTAAACGGATGTGGAGTAAAATGTATGGAAAAGAGAAATAACAATGTAAAATAAAAGAATAGGACCCACATAATTTTTTATTCATAAAATTAAATAAGATAGGAGAGAAAAACAACAATATTGAATGGAAAAAGTGGGACCTACATATTTTTTTATTCAAAAATAATCCCTCACACACCAAGTCATACTTGGGCCTCTCCCACCATAAAATTTTTCTGCTCTCTCTATCTCTTTATATTTTTGAAATATGATTATTTATTAGTCACTTGTTCATAATGTGAGTTGATTTTGCTATGACTATGATTACTCTCCTTTTGAATTTTACTGTCTTTATACATGCATATGTTTAGGAATCTCCTTGTGTTTAGATTTTTGATAGTTTAATGTGAAATTTGTCATTTTCTTTCGTATTGAATTTATTCTTGTCTCTGTTATGCCATAAGGTAAGGAACAAATGTTTTCTTTTTCTTCTTGCTAATACAGAAGGTTTCTTTTGTCTTCTTAGAGGTCACAAATATTGGGTTTAGTCATAATTTGGAGTTAAATACTTTCTAATTACCTTATTCATATGTTCTAGATAGGTGTAGATGGGTGCTTTATTTTGTATACTTATTTGAAAACTGTTTGTTTTCAAATGATAAAAATTGGTATCCTAAGCATGAAAATCTTTGTCTCAGCATGGCGTCATTTCTTCTATCTTTTTTTGTTCGATATTATTGAATTGTCGATTTTCTTGATTACTTGTTGGTGTGTCTCATGAAAAATCATTAGATTTGTCCAGTATCTACTTTTAGCTTGAAAGTCTTATTCATTGCTTGATTTTGAACTCATTGTCACTGCTCTTTGTTCTGTTTTGCTGCCCAACTTAATTAATTTGTCTTACTTTAGTTTGAGGATTGTTAAGTTGTATTCACTATGTGAGTGTTGTTGTAAGTGATCGATCCTCTTTGTCATTTAGATTTACAGTTTTGAGATGTATTGTTTGAGTACTAATCCTTGTCATCTTTTTTTGTTGCATGTAATACTATCCGAGTCCTCTTGGACTCCTATCTTCTTCCCCCATATTTCGGAGAGGCCGTAAATGCCCAAATCCAGTTGTTTCTCTCTCGAGTCAGCCTCATTGCCAGTAGAGAAGCAGGTGAACAGGTCGAAGGCAACAAATAAGGCTAGAAACTTAAATTATAGGTTTCGAAAAGCTGAAAACAGGCTGATATACACTAGTATACAACACTATACAGGTCAAAGAGCTGTGTATACATGGCTAAAAGCAAGATTACAGGTGTTTGGGAGATAAAATAAATTGTATACATTTAGTGTATGGGATGATATACAGGAAAACATGCCAGTATACAACCTATATACATGAGTATACACTCAGTATATGTGTAGGTTTTCAGAGGAGAAATGGGTTAAAACCCAAATTCTATTTGCTACAGCAGGTCCAAGCCAAAATGGGCCCAAAATCCCAATGAAGTAAAGCAGCAGAAAATGGGCCCAAAGGCCCAATAAAAAATGAGTACCAACAACTTTTTTTTGGGGATTTAAATGGGCTAGACCTATTTTGACAACTTTAGACTTAGGACAGGTTCAAGATTTGGGAATTTGGCCCAAATTTGATATTTATTTCCTTACTCTTTATTTATTATTGTTGATTAACATTATATTTGATTTTGGTTTTGACTTAATTAACTCCCGAAGATAGTCAATTCTTTTTTTTATATTCAAATTGAAATATATACATATATACTTTCGCAAACTATTAATTCAAATTAAATGCTATAAATATACTTTAATTTAATTGTACCCTATAGCAAACTATTGTTATTTTCGCCACTC
>NW_006239478.1:306687-310331 GCF_000226075.1 Solanum tuberosum
AGGGGAGGGGGGGGGGGAGGGTGTAAGAAAAATGTTTTTAATTTGTTTTTTGGGATAGTGATACTTTAATTTTTAACTTTGAACTAATACTAATAATTTATTTAATTTTCATCAATGTGACATGTTTATGCACGTGGAGTGTACAAACAGAGTTATGATATGAAACTCACACTCCTAATAGCTTAGAAGCAAAAGATGGCATAATATACCACTCATGAACCAAGATCGCTACTTCCCCAGTTTCCCTTCTCAAATGTAATCAACAACAAAAAAGTATCAAGCAGTAATTAAGATAAATTGTTTGTTAAAGAAATTACATTTGATTGTTACAACATATATAGTTATAAAACCTACAACCCATTTGCTCCAAATAAAAATAAAAATTGCTTAGAACTTAGAAGCAAAGGATTTTATTTATATATTAAAGCTCGTCCAAATTAAAATACTTAGTCGAAGGTGCATCTACATTAATATTGTCATCATATGTTGACGGATTCAACAAACAGCGAAGTAATCAAGTTTTTAGTTTTGCAATTGGAATTTGTGTATCCATCATGACCACCTCCAAAAAGTGTATCTACGAGTCGCGCATAATTTATAGCTTGTTCGAGGATAAAAAATGGCACTTTCCTCGTGAGAAGAAATTCCTTATTTATGTCTTTCCATGCATTTGTGACTTCCTTCTGCATTTCAATGCATGCTTCCTCTTTTGAAGCTCCATATTCTTTCATGTAGCAGTCGATTATTGAAGCAATATGTTCTATTTGTTGTTGAACCTATGAGAAATAGATTTCAATATATTAATTCAATACACCATGTCAACAGTTATACCCTTCTACGTAGTATTTTTTTAACTTGAGAGTTTATGATCGGGCGGCTAGCTAAGTGCATCAAGGGTTGATCATGGTTCATGTTCCTACTATATTACACTACTACTACTACTACAAAAAAAAAAAAAAAATTAACAATGAAAATTTATAGCTAAACAATAAAATTTATCGTTATTATTATACTTACTTCATGATCAGCAATATCGTCCATAAATCGGGCAATTAGTGATGCAGCACGAACAATCAAAGGCTCATTTGTTATCCACTCAATAGTCTCTTTTGTGATAAGTTCCTCCATGCCAATCAAAGAATGTGTTACATAAAACATACCTGTTCCGGTTACTAGTGCATTTGTCATATATTCATCATATTTTGGAATGTAGCCATCATTCAACCAATCAATTTCCTTCATATAGGCTGTCGCAAGCCTTTTCATCTAACCAAAATATATCATAGAAAATGTAAAAATAGATACTCATAGTGAATTACGTATATACCATATTTATTTATTGATCAAAATGTGTTATCCTCGATCTATCGATGAATACCTCATTTTTTGCATAGTACACGCTCTCCGATTTACCAGCTTCTTTGGTCAATACTTGTTCCATTTCATCGTAGATGTTGAGAAGTTCTTGATAAATTATTCTCATATATGGCGGTATTGAATCCATAGCTCTTATGTCCCATCTACACTCGACGGTTCAATTATATGAGTAAAAACTTAAGGTATTAGATAGATCACACTTTTATTTTGTTTTATTAATTAATTAATTATATATGTCTTCAGCACACACATTAATTACATATGTGAAATCATATTGAATTGAGCAATTGACCATATCATTCAAAAGCTTAAGATATTAGTTATATCACACATTTATTTACTTATTTAATTATGTCCTCGATCAACACACAATGTATATATATAGTACGTACCTCTGAATGGCACTTGTGAAAAGCACAAGTTCATCAAAGGTTCCGTAAGCATCATAGGTGTCATCAATAATACTGTTCATATGTAATACTTTTGCAAGTATTTTCCTCATTCTACTATATTGAGGCTCAAAAGACATTCCATTCATCCAGAAATAACCCTCCACGAATCTATCTTTTGCATATGGCAATTTCTTTGCAAAATCCAAATCTTTCCACCACCTACGTACATAGCAATCAAAACCAATATTAATTGCATATGTATCTTATTAATTAATTAATCTCAATGAATATATATATATTAATATATACCTTGTTATCTCATTAAGCTCTTGCTGATGCAACTTTTGCAACATGTAAAAATCCAATTTCGCGAATTTCAAGAGTAAATTATTATGTGCTTCGATGTTTTCGTAGATGTGTATGTATTTCCTTGCTCCCACTCTTGGTACAGTTTTACGAATAGGCTTGCTTAAGGCTTCAGTAACTTGAACCTTAAGCGAGTTATTGGTCATGTTGGGGAGCATTGACTCGAGATGAGTGGTGGTAAAGGTGAGAGCTTCTTCAAGAATCTCCTCATCGTGCACTCTCATATGTGATGCTTCATATAAACTAAATAATCCCAGCACATCACGAGTTTCCTTAAATTTTCCTCCATGGTCCGTGAATTGCTTGAACACATCTGGTTAACAGAACAACATTTCAGAATAATTAAGCCAAAAGGAAATAGTTTTACTTTTGATAAACAGTGTAGAATAATTTTGAAAATTACCTGAAGACATGTAATGGCCTTGTTGCCTCACAAGTCGGAAACGAAGAGAAACAACATAAAGGTTGTCATCATTCTCACTCTGTAGTTGGGACATTGTCGTATCAAAGATGTTTTGAATGGATTTTTCGATTTCATTATCGAAATGATATGATACTCCCAATCGTTGCATTGTGTCTATCAGAACAAGTTTTTGTGCACTGTTATCTGGAGTTTCCACCAACATTTTCATGACTTTTTCTTTTAAATCTTCAACTTCAAGTTTCTCTTGGCTACTAATTTCCTGCATTTCAAAGTATAATATATAATATGGAATAACAACAAGAAAACATGAAATTAATTAGCTGCAGAATTTCTTAGTTAATCCCTCGCTATATAAAACGATAGCGAATTAAATTTTCTTCGTTAATACATACCTAAATGGGATTAGCCTGAAATTTTTGTTGTTTAGCTATAACATTTTATTGGAGTCTTAGTTATAACTTTCAGAAAGAATATTACTCCTAGTTAGATCCACAAACACAGACTGGTGTGTTGGGTTTTAAATGTGTGAACAGGAAATGAAGGGTCGTGACTCTCCTGAAGAGTTGTAACTATGCCGAAGGGTTGTGACCTTTATGAGACCGTTTGAAAGGTTATGCCTTTTCCAAAGTGTTGTGACCTTTCTGAAAGGCTGTTTTCTTTCTGAAAGGTTGTCTTCTTTCCAAAGGGTTATGACCTTTACCCTTTGTTGGCTATAAATAGAGATGTTTTCTCTCATTTTTCCCTTCTTTTGCATACATTTATTACAAAACAAGGTCGATTGATAGTGTCTATGTGTGTGATTCGTTGCTGTCATTTTGAGTTCGTTGAAATTATCGAAGTTTGAGGTACCGCTACTTCTTTAATGGTTAATCAGTTTTATCTTGGGAGGAATTAATCTTCAACCTCGGGTACTTGAGGGGATTAAATTTCTTAAGGACACACAGTGGGTTCTGTGGACTCGGATAGTTCTTTGTGTTTTTCTTTTCATCTTTTATTATTTCTGGTTTGCTAATCTAAATACATAATATCTTTGGAGAACTACTCTCTAGTGGAATTATCATAATTGACTATGTAAAGTCAAAGGA
>NW_006239479.1:0-20164 GCF_000226075.1 Solanum tuberosum
TATAGGTCGGTATTCACTGTTTTTTTAGTAGTGACAAGCAAACGTGAGTATATCATGAATACTTAATAGAAGTATTTGCCTGTAAGCTTGTGTAGTACTTACCTGTCAAAAGAAAATCGAAATGACTTGTTAAAGTATCTTTAGCAACAGGATTAACATTCTGATTGGAGACACTTCCTTTTGAATTTCAACTTATTATTGTAGTTGAAAGTACAAGTTCATGGTATTACATCAAGATATCCTTTTGTCCATAGCTGACGAATGTTTATCAACTGTAAATTTAATGACCCTAGTTTAGAAAAAGCATTTCCCAAGAATATTCTCTGGTTTGAACTGTCAAAGCTAGAATAATTATTACCTTAAATACTAAAATCTCAATTTTGCAGAATTCTCTATCATTGATATACTTGGTGATGATGGACCGAACTGTGAGTTGGAAAGTTCAACTCATGAAGGCCATGTTGCATTTTTGATTGAAGGTATATTCGATGGTTGACCATGAAGCAATTACATTTATGTTTTTTTGAAAGACTAACATTTTTTAACCTAGGGTGTGACCTAGTGGTCAATGAAGTGGATTGAGAACCATGATGTTTCGGGTTCAAATCCTAGCAGCGACAAAAAAAAAACACTAGGTGGTTTCTTTTCATCTGTCTTAGCTTTGGTGGACAGAATTACTCGGTATCTGTTGGTGGTGGGAGGTGACAAGTATTTCGTAGAACTCGCGCAGGATGATCCATAAACAACAATTATGAAAATAAATTCCTTCTTTCATTTTCTTTCTACTTAATGCTCTTTATAGAAATCTTTTCAAATACTCCTTCTTTTTCAATTTGTTTGTCTGGTTTTGACTTGACATAGAGTTTAAGAAAGTAAAGACTTGGTTCTTGTTGTTAAATATGTTATGTGGAAAGTTGAAATTAATTAAAAAGTTGCAAAAAAAAAGAAAAGCGATATTCTTTTTTAAATGGACTAAAAAGGAAAGTAAGACAAACAATTTAAAATGGATGAGGTATCATATAACTATTTTTTTAGCATTACTCTTTGAGAATGTGTATTGCATGTTTAAACTGTATCATTATTATAATAGAAAATAACCGATTATATAGCAAAAAATTGCAAGCAACTGTGCCAACGGGAAAAAAAATCATGTTAGATAGATATGTGCCTACCACATTTGTATTGACACAATTCCTACCGTATTCAATTATCTACAAAACCATTACGTCAAATTTTTTCCCTGAAATAAGAAAATTATCTCATAAGTTGTTGAAACAAAGTTTTAGCAGTTTTTTTCTCATGTGAGAGATTAAACTCTTAAACATCAATTAAAGTTATTAAACCACATGATTATGATAAGCAAAAAAATAAGAAGCTAAGCAAAAAGCAGAAAAACAGATTCTTAAAACAACATGGGATCTTTTAACCAAATTCGAATATTGCCATTAGTAAAGAAAGTGAACGAAAAAATGATCATTTAAAACTGTCTCCGGTAATAATATATAGCCATATACTATAGAGATTTGTGAAAACTTCTCAAATTAAAATCACTAAAATGAATATTGAGATGTTCTAACAATACATGAATATTATATAAGTTAGAGAAAAGATATCAATGGGGCTATATGACGAGAAGATGAAAGCACAAAGATGGAAGACAACTAATAATTGAGCAACCGTTTTGGGAGAAGGAAAGATCACAACTATTTAAACTAATCACATTTGCTACTGTGATTATTTATAATTAACAATTAATAAGAGTTACCTTTTCGACTTATTAGAGTACTTACTTCATATTTTGAACCCCTTTTCGAAAATCCTTACTCCTCTACTATATATATATGTGACAATATGATGATTATTTTTTCATTTTCCTTTCTACTTTATGCTCTTTATGGCATCATTTCCAGTTTGTAGGGAAAAGGAGGGAAGAAGTGTCTATATTTGTGTGGCTTTTAGAATGAGCATTTGATGAGACACCTTTTTGCCCTACTAGGTTTAGGTAAAGTTGAAATGTCTACCCCAGTCCATTCACCGCAGCTACCTGGCAGGCATATTTACTTTATTAATCAAGAATAATAATTTTGCAAATTCCATCTTGACAAGATCTCTATGATAAGTACCCTTGGAAGTCAAGACTATGAACAGGTTTTACATTTAAATTGACTATGATAGCTGCATGCATCAATTCTATTGACTGAAAACATCATCTATACATTTAGGCGACTTGCATTACTTTCCCAGGTTTTGAGGAGATCATCTGGCTGTTAACATGATAAAGTGGATTTTTAACTAAGTCCTCTTCGCCACTGATATAGAGCTTCATAAAAAGAGGACGAGACATTAATGTCATGGATATATTTTACAGTAATGCTACTTCTAGCAAGAAGGAATTCCAAATTCCAGTAGAAGCTCTTAACTATTTCCAGATAAGCAAAAAAGTAATACAGGCACTCTATAACCCACCAGATTCCTTGATACCGTTCACTTACTTAGCTGACATCAGTTCTTGATAAGCAAGGGTGTTTGGATACCACAATTTTCTCAAAACAGCTTAGCTCAGTACTCTAGCCACTGGAAAGTGGTCTGAGTCCCTCTATGGGATGTTTAGTGTTCTTAATATTATGTATTATATAACCAAGTTGTGGATATCCTTTCGATCAATTCACGCATGCTTCATGCTTATCTTACACTAGTCCTGGACACATGCTTTGCACGTGAGTCCTGTGAAATGTCTGAATTACTGTCAAAATCACATTTTAATCAGTATCACAAGCTATTAAAAAAAAATATATCATTTAAAATAGATAAACAATCAATGTATTCAAATAACTTCTTTATTGTATGTCAAATGATTAAACATTTGATGAACCTGCAAAATTTAGTTTGGTAACTAAAATAATGAGTTACATTTTTATGTTATTATTAGGTCCAAACATATGATATATTAGTATGTGCAAAAATGATTAATAGTTCTCATTTAAATGCACAATAAGAAAATTTCTACATATACCTTAATTTGATATCTATACTTCAAGTCCAACAGTCATACAATTCTAAATGCTTCATAGAAGAAAAATTCTATAATGGAGAAAGAAAGCAAGAACGAAAAGTTGAGGATATTGCAAAGAAAGTCCTCATGCTCTGGAAAGCAAACTTTGTTATTGTTAGAGACAACATATCAACATAGATTTAGTACTACACATTTATTAAATTTACTCTCTTTTTTTCGGCTGCTATTTTTTCTTCTTGATTGCCAATGTTCAGCATTTTTTGGGTTATCCTCACTTGCAACTTCTAACTCTCTTATTGAATTGTGCTATTTCCTTAATTCGATTTCCTATTGTGAGCTTCCATCTTTGTTAGTTGGTTCTTAAATAGCATTAGGAAATGACCCTTTAAATTTAAATTTAAATTTTAAAATTGATTTCTACATCAAAGTGATGAATGACTTTCCATATCATAAGATTTCCATGCAGACCCTTGGCATATGGTAGGCCCTCACCCCCAAGCGCAAGGAGAAAAGTTCTCTCATCTGACTACCTTAACAAGGGAATAGATGGAATTGAACTTGAATTGGTGAGAGCACTTCCTGATGCTTTTATAATTCTGTTTGGGGTTGCTAGCTTGCTGCATGTTTACTACTAGTGCTTCCTTCGAATGACTTGAACTCCTACCTTCATTAGTGTATCCTTTCCGTGGGATAGTGGACCATTACCTCTAGAAATCTTTGCGCTTTTACTTAATTTCCTAGAATTTGTAACTTACTGTTGTCAATTTCTTTTTCGTTTCACTTCTTGTGTAGGGTGTTTAGCATGGCATAAGTTTTTTCTTGATGAAACCATTTTTTTTTGTGTTTGGTTGTCTAAATTCTTTTCACAAAAAGAAGGAAACTAACTTTTGTGAGCATATCCCCTTTTCGGCTACAATTATATTGTAAAGATATGACACCTGAACCTAACTCAACCCCAAAAGCTAACTTGAGAGGGGAGGATTGTCCAAGTCCATATAAGGAGACCACCAATCCATTCCCAACCAATGTGGGACTTTTACCCACTCTAACACCCCCCTTCATGCCCAGGCCCAATTGGCGCGTGGACCAGGAGCCCATACGAGGATAGATTTGGCTCTGATACCATGTAAAGATATTACACCGAGCCTAACTCA
The DNA here is from genome assembly GCF_000226075.1 of Solanum tuberosum. Lineage (NCBI taxonomy): Eukaryota > Viridiplantae > Streptophyta > Magnoliopsida > Solanales > Solanaceae > Solanum > Solanum tuberosum. Next base: position 4,168 of record NW_006239479.1, read on the forward strand.
ACCCCAAAAGCTAGTTCAAGAGGGAAGGATTGCCCAAGTCCATACAAGGAGACCACCAGTCCATTCTCCAACCAATGTGGGACTTTTACCCACTCTAACATTTATAAAATTACACCAGATATCGTTCTTCAATGTAAACCTCATGTCAACCTATTTTGAAACACCGCACTGAAAGTTTAGATACTGCAAAAGTATATTTTTATTCATAGAGTTTGTACATTATTTATAGGAGAACAAGTAGGATCAAATAAACTAATCAATCCCTAATTCCTGGGAGATCCTTGAATCAAGAGATTTCCTATAAACTACTTTCCTATAATAATATATTCTATCCATATTTACATCAGCAAATTATAATCAAATCTGCCAGCTTATTTGTAGCAAATTACAATCAAATCTGCCAGCTCATTGATGGGGCAAATTGCGACTAAATCTGCCAATTCATTCGACACTCCCCTCAAGTTGGCATGTAGATATCGAACATGCCTAACTTGCTCACAAAGGACTCAAAAGTAATTCTGAAAAGACCTTTTGTGTAAATATCTGCAACTTGTTCAATTGTTGGAACAAAAGGAATGCACACACTTCCATCTTCACTCTTCTCTTTAATGAAGTTCTCTGTCCACTTCAACATGCTTTGTTCTATCATGTTGAACTGGATTATGAGCAATGCTTATGGAAGCCTTATTGTCACAATACAACTTCATTGGAAAACTCGCAGGTCTTCATAGTTCTTCCAAAAATCCCTTGAGCCACAACATTTCACAAATTTCGTGTGCCATGGATCGATACTCAACCTCAGCACTACTTCGAGCCACCACATTTTTATTCTTACTTGTCCATGTCACTAAATTTCCCCAAACAAATGTACAATATCCAGATGTAGACCTTCTATCAATAGATGGACCAGCCCAGTCCGCATCTGTATAAGCCTCACCACTTCTTTGCTCATTCTTTTTGAAGAACAACCCTTTCCCAGGAGAACTCTTTAGATACATTAGGATTCGATACACAACTTCTTGGTGTTCTTCTCGTGGAGAATGCATGAACTGACTGACTAGGCTCACAACAAAGGAAATATCAGGTCTAGTATGTGACAAGTAAATCAACTTGCCTACCAATCTATGATATTGGCCCTTATCAATCAATTTTCCTTCCTTTACAAACTTCAGATTTGGATCAATTGGAGTTTCAATTGGTCTACAACCACTCATTCCTGTTTCTTTTAATAGATCAAGAACATACTTCCTTTGTGACACTATAATTCCTTTCTTCGATCGTGCAACCTCCATGCCAAGAAATTACTTTAGCGGGCCTAAGTCTTTTATCTCAAATTTTGAGGCAAGACGCTCCTTTAGATTTTTTATTTCAACCACATCATCTCCTGTGAGGATGATATCGTCGACATACACTATAAGAACAATTGTTTTTCCTTCTAGTGAATGTCGAGTAAACATCGTGTGATCTGCTTGTCCTTGCATGTACATACCCTTGCTTCTTCACAAATTGAGTGAACCTTTCAAACCAAGCCCTTGGAGATTGTTTTAGACCATAAAAAGATCTTCTAAGCCTGCATTTCTTTGACTTATACTTCCCTTCAAAACCTGGTGGGGGATCCATATAGACTTCTCCCTCTAGGTGCCCATTCAAGAAAGCATTTTTCACATCCAACTGTTGAAGTGACCAGTCAAGATTTACTGCGATTGTCAACAAAACTCTAATTGAGTTTAGCTTAGCTACTGGAGAAAACATCTCGAGATAGTCAATGCCATATGTTTGTGTGAGTCCCTTCGCAACTAAGCGGGCCTTATAACTTTCCAAGGATCCGTCTGATTTGAATTTTGTGGTGAACACCCATTTACAGCCCACTGGTTTCTTTCCCTCTGGTAAATCCACTAACTCCAATGTCTCATTTTTTTCAAGAGCTCGCAATTCCTCCAAAATAGCCTCCTTCCACTCGAGAACTCGTAGAGCATCCAACAAAGTTTTTGGAATCTCCACACTAGAAAGTTGTCAAGTAAAGGCTGAATAACTAGGAGACAACTTTTTATAGGACACAAACATAGAAATAGGATATTTAGAAACATTTCTGACACCTTTGCGTTTCGCAATAGGTAGGTCCAGATCTGAGGAGTTAGAAATAGAATCAATTGGAAGATTACCTTGGATTCCAGTAAGGTTTTACGGAATTGACTTTTGGTAGTGATGAGAATTTTCGATCTTTTTTCCTTGAGTTTGGTTCCTTCTCGAATATACCTGTATTTCTTTTGTTTGTTCTCTATTCCCATTTTTTTTTTGTAATTTGATGGCTCTACAAGTTCAATTTCTGAGTTTTTATCATTCAAGTCACTTTGGTCCCTATCATCTCTTAGATCAGAACTATTTATATCTTTTCCTAGATCCCTCACATCAGTATTTATTGTAATATCATGTTCCTCATTTTCTAGATGTCAAGTTTCCTCAATATCACAAAAAACAAATCTTCACCTACACGATACTCCCCCTAAAGATGAGTAGTAAAATAGAGTTGGGACTAAAAAAAAAAGTTAGATCCATTGTGACAATTATCTTCCTAGCATGTGGATCATAACACTTATATCCCTTTTGACTTGGGGCATATCCTACAAAAATACACTTCTTACCCCGCGGATCAAGTTGACTACGATTATGAGCATGAACAAATGTTGGACAACAAAAAACTTTCAGAGGAAGGTCTGTAGTTAGCCTAGAACTAGGAAAACTCTCTTTGAAAACTTTAAAAGGTGTTTTAAATTCAAGAGGACGAGATGGCATCCTATTAATAAGGTAAGTGGCAGTCAAGAGAGCCTCTCCCCAAAGGTGTTGAGGAACTTTACTAGTCAACAATAAAGCTCTCGTTACCTCTAAAAGGTGCCTATTCTGGACAAGAGCTTTGGTGTACTACCCCATTTTTTCTGAAAAAACTTCCTAATTGTTCATTAAAAAATTCACGACCATTATCACTCCGAAAAATCTTGATTTTCTCATTAAATTGTGTTTTCACCATGACATAGAAAGTGTCAAACACATTTTAAACCTCAGATTTGTCCTTCAATAAAAAAACCCAACTCAATCTAGTATGATCGTCAATAAAAGTTACAAACCACCGTTTTCCAAACATTGTTGAAAATCTAGACGGTCCCCAAACATTACTATGAATCATCATAAAAGGTTTTGAAGCCTGATATTTTTGAGAGGGGAAAGAAGATCGATGATGTTTAACCATTTCACAAAATTCACATTCGAACAATGAAGGATTTTTATTTCTAAATAACTGAGGTAACAAATGTCTTAAATAATAAAAACCTGGATGTCCAAGCCTATAGTGCCAAAACATGACTTTATTCAAAACAGAAGTAGAGTTCAAGCAAATAGGATTCAGTTGTAGTGAGTTATTCCCGTTGTCAAGAAAATAAAGACCTCCAGATTCTCTAGCACTGCCAATCATCTTCCCCGAGGCCTTTTCCTGAAATTCACACAAATCGGAATCAAATATAGCACGACAATTAAGAGAACGAGTTAATTTACTGACAGAAATCAGATTAAGAGAGCTTTGGAATATGAAGAGTATCATGGAGTGCGAGAGATGGTGATAGTTTAATAGTTCCTTTTCCAGCAATTGTAGAGAAGGAACCATCAGTTGTCTTGACTTTATTGTTCCCTGCACAAGGAGTGTAAGTAGAGAAAAAATGGGAACTTCCAGTCATGTGGTCACTAGCTCCCGAATCTATGATCCAAGAATCTATTTGGTTGGAATTAACACTAAGAAAAACAGACGAAAAAATAAAATTTTCAGCAAAAGAACAAGAATGATTAGAAGAATTTGGTGCATTTGGACGAAATTGTGGAGATTGAAGGAGTTTGTGTAGAATTTCCGGTTGTTCCCTTGTAAATGGAGACATTTCTGGAGAAAGTTTCTGCCCTTGATCAAAGTAAGTTGTTTGGAGGGCCTGGCCATTTTGATAGTGAAAGCCATGATTATCAACTTCCTTCTTCTTCCAATTTAGTGGTTTCCCATGAATCTTCCAACATGTTTCACGGGTGTGCCAATGTTTTTTGCAATGATCGCACCGTGGCCTTTTGTTTTTGTCATCTTCATTCTTCACTGTTACAAGAGTTGAAGAGTTTATAGAAGATTTTAGTTCAACATGTAAATCAGGTTTTAACATAACTTTCCTTCTAGTTTCCTCTCTCCTAACTTCAGAAAAGGTTTCACGAAGTGAGGGTAGAGGGTTTTTTCCTAGAATTCGTGACCTGATCTCGCCAAACTCCCGATTTAATCCTGCTAAAAAAAGGTAAACTCTCTCATTTTCTTCTCTTTTTTGTGCTTTTACATTATCCACAGAACACTCCCATTGATCATTGTAACACTGGTCTAATTCTTGCCACAAAGACACAATTTAATTATAATAAGCAGTGACTTCCTTCGCTTCTCATGTGTTTTAGAAGTTAGTAACTTGTTTAAATGTTGAGTTTTGACCTTTAAAGTCTAGTTGGAAGAGTTTTGAGGTTGAACGTCAAAGGACGACCATGACGTTCAGGAACTAATATTGTGAGTTTATGTGTTCTAAGTGGTGTATGGTAGTTCCTAGCCTTGGTTGAAAGAGTTTAGTGAGTCAACGTCAAGGCACGTGTTAGGATCTATGCTAAAAGGTGTTTTTGAATGATGGTTAAGGGTGAAGGCTTGTGCCAAGCCAAGGAGAGCAAGGCCTAAACCAAGAGGGCACCTTGGCCAAGCTACTGCCCCATGACTACAGACCACTTCACGGCCAGTGGTCATGACCACGGCTGGTGAAAGTGGCCGTGAAGGTCACTTGGTGGCAAAGCTTTCAAGGCCACTTAGCCAAGCCACTGCCTCCAAGTCCACAAGCATCACCACGACTCGTGGTGTTGACCACGGATCGTGGGAGCTTCCGTGAGCTTGCCTTGGCCTTGGAGGGTTTGGAAAGTGAGGGAAGCACACTGTCTAGGGGACCACGGGCACCACCACGAGACGTGGTGCCCTTCACGACCCGTCCAAGTGGGTATGGTCCCTGACGGGGCTGCCTCATTTAAGGGTAATTGAGTAATTTCATTTTAAGTTTTTATTAAGTGGGGTTGATTTTTAATGGTTTATATGTTAAATATAAATAGTTTTAAGTCTTAAAACCTTCCTTTAACTCATTATTCTCGAATACCCAAATCAAAACCTCCAAAGTTCTTCTCTCTCAATATTTCTTTCTCAACTCAAGGAAGAAGAAGAAGTGGGAACTAGGGTTTGGATTCAAAGCTTTCTTCATAAAATTTCTTTGGGAATTCATCAACTAAGGTATGGTGGCTCTTTATCTAGGGCTAGTTTTCGCCCTAGAGCCAAATCTCAAAATGGTTTTCAAAAGTTATGAAAAACCCCAATTCTTCCTCAAACTCATGGGTCCTTGCATTAAATGGTTTCAAATGAATTCTTATGATTATATTATGGTTCAATCGATGTTTTAAGGTGAAAAACTCCATGGACCCATGATCGCCCTAAATTCCTAAAATTTGGCTTATGAAGTGGGTTTGATAATTATGATTGTATATTGATGGAATTGTGTTTAGATTGATTTGTGTTATTGATTCCTATTGTTAACTATATCTATTGTTGGTGGATTGTTGCTGCATGGATGAGTTGAGAATTATGGCCTTGTAGGTAAGTCATGGGTAAATTCTCTTGTGATGTTAGAATTGTTGGGAATTGGATAATGGTGATTATGGCTTTGGAGAATGGTAAGTTGACCTACTTTCATGCTATATTGAAATTGTTCTTGTTTGGATTGATCCACTTATGGTGGAGGTGTGTACTTATTGAATGTGTATTGATTATGGCCTTGAAGGCATTATATAGTGAATTGAAGTATTGTCTTAAGGTGTGTCTACATGTGTGTGCAATATGAGGGTTATGTACGTGGTGTTCAAGCATAGCATGATGGTATATTATACAATGTGTATATAATGTGATTGAAAGTATGTTCTCTCTTAATGTTTGTATGTGATGATGATGGACTATAAAAGGTCTCTATATGGTAACGTTGTCTCTTGAATTGGTAGACCTAGATTGGTAACCTCTCTTTAAATGAATGAATGAATGTCTAGGATCGGTAGACCTAAAGTTGGTGTCCTTCTATAAATGACTAATTAGGTACTCTAGGCTATGACTTGAATCGGTTAGACCTGAGCATGGTGCCCCTTCATGATGAGTCTAGGACCCTATGTGAATGTAAAGCCTTGATAGGGTAAACCTAAGGGTGATGACCACCTTCTTGTGTGAAATGATAGACATAGAGTTGGTGGACCGAAACGGTATAAAACACTCTCTAAGAAAGTCAATGAGCTACCCTTTATGAATCTTGATCGGTAGATCCTTGTGGTGCCCTTCTTGGTAGAGTGTTATGGGTCGGTAGGCCCAATGATGGAGCCCTCTCTAGTACTCACATGTGAATGAAATTACTCTATGGGAAATAAGGCTAAGCACCGAGTGGATATGGTTAAGATGGTGGCTCTCTCCGAGTATGAGGTTAGAGTACAATGAACGTCTTTGGATATCCCCTAAACCATGTGCCTACATGGGTTGTTTACTAGTTCTACCCTTGGCAAGTAAACACCTTCCACGGTGTGGGGTCTTATGACACCGGATTCCATGCCTAGCTAGTGTGGTCTATGTCGGTTAATGCCTATTCCATCATATGGGATGTGCACTCTGGTTACTTGATAGGTTCTATAACGTGTAGGTAGTAGTATGGGATGCTATCTGCACATGGCACGAGTAGGCCTTGAAGGTACTAAAGTGAGTTCCCTAAGTCTTTACTGACTATTATGTAAAGTCCCCTATATGCATGAATGTCTCCTTAAATGTCTCTAATAACAAATGTTGACTTCTGGTTTATGTTGAAAGGGAAAGATCCTTATCTTTGGTAGTCTTGAGGAACACTTAGGTGTGTGTGAAGAGGTTGTATGGGCAGCCCCTTCATGTCTTACTTAGGTGGGTCTTAGGATAACCTTAGATGGAGGGTCTTAGATGATGAAATGGTTTACTTGATAAATATGGTTATGTCTTGTAGTTTGGTATTAGTTGAGCATGTATATTATGTGAATATTATCTTGTATCTGGATGGTGACTTGTAATATGTCTCTTATACTTGTATTATGAAGTTTTATAAAAAATAGCATAAAAAGCATATACCTCAAATAAATGTCCCTTTTTGCATGTTTTTGCATAGTCATCATACTTAGTACTCAATTGTGCTAACTCCATTCTTTTCCATGTTTTACTACAAGTGTAGGTGTTGACAAGTGAGGTGCTTTCCATAGTGAAGCTTGGGACTAAATTTTCTCTCAAGACTTTGGTATGTCCTCATGTGTCGAGGACAAGGATTCTATATTCTAGTTTCTTTTATTAAGACATAGACTTGTAGTTTCTTTCAAATGTAAAGGGCCGTGCCCCTAGTATGTTTCTTGGAGTTTTGGGTCTAAGTTGGCCATGTGAGACTAGTATTCCGCTTGTGTATAAAGACTTCTTTAAAATGATGTTGACTTTCAAGTTTTATGAGTTTGTTTAAAAGGTTTTAATTCCGCACTATTTTTATTGCCTATGTGATGAATGAATGCTAAGGGCTTGTATAAGACCTCTCCGAGGTCGAATACGCCGTGTCACGACTTGGGGGTGCTCTCGGGTCGTGACATTCTCACCCTGCTTAGCTTGCCATAATTTATTTTTTAACTCAAAAAATTGAGAGGCATTTTCTACATCAGAATATGTCTCCCTAACGGCTTCCCACACATCCTTAGCAGTGGGCAAAAAGAGATATGATTTACCTATGATTGGTTCCATGGAATTTATTAACCAAGCAATCACGAGTGAATTCTCCGATCTCCAAGAGTTCATCTTTAGATCTCCGACTCCCAGATTTTTCGTCTCTCCGATCAGATGTCCAAGCTTTCCACAACCATCGATTGCAAGCTTTACGGACTGTGCCCATTCCAGATAGTTCTTCCCATTCAATCGATGAGAAGTTAACTGGAAGGGCATGTGAGAAGCATAGCCTCCTTGTGTCATCAGATTTTCTGTAGGAGTTCCCAGAGAATAATCTTTGTCTTGCTCTCCGTGAAAGGGTGTTTGATCCATATGATATTATGGGAAAAAGTCCCGCTCTGATACCATGAAAGTTTAGATACTGCAAAAGTATATTTTTATTCATAGAGTTCGTACATTATTTATAGGAGAACAAGTAAGATCAAATAAACTAATCAATCCCTAATTCCTGGGAGATCCTTGAATCAAGAGATTTTCTCTAAACTACTTTCCTATAATAATATATTCTATCCATATTTACAGCAGCAGAATATAATCAAATCTGCCAACTTATTTGTAGCAAATTACAATCAAATCTGCCAGCTCATTGATGGGGCAGATTGTGACTAAATCTGCCAACTCATTCGACACACACCTATTCCCTATCTCCACTTCCTATCACTACCATATGCCACATATATTTTTACCCTATCAAACGGCATAAAATTATTTAGGAAATACTTTTCAAGGTTCTATAAAGAATTATTCCATAACACACCCTTCATCTACTATATCTTATGATATCAAACGGTCAAAGGCTTTGGCAATAGGTGTTAAAACCAAGTTCTAGGCTTCCGTCAACTAGATGTTTAGTTTCAGCATTCATAGCTTCTTAAATGGTCGGCATCTGAATCTGAAATCTACAAATTCGGTGTTTATTGGTTCAGTTGATGTAGAACAACATTTTATGCTCTTGATCTCGAAAAATGATGACATACCTAAGTTCTATTCCATTCAATTGTTTTTCAATATATGCGTACTTTATATATATATATACGCACACACTCCATATGTGCATAATTTTGTTAATAAGCCCCTCACCGTCTGAAAATGAAAAATGAAAAACAAAAAACAGTTGGTTCATTGTGATAAGGAGTATTGCAATGCAGATGTCCTTCCGTTATCGGCTCAGCCCTAATTGGTTATATGGAGGTTGAATTCCTGATATCATTGTTTCTGGTTATATTGACAAACTACAGGATAGCATGATGGTGGATGTAGAACTACCTATTCATACAAGTCCTATCGACGGATCCTCTTGCTCCAGGGGAGTACAAGATTTAGCTGGCAGTGCAGAACATAAGTTACTAGATACCAAATGGTTCTCCTCTAATAACAATTTCACTTGTCTGTACACTTTTGAGAATGATGAAATCTTCGGCCAAAACAAGGGAAGTTCAAATACAATTCTGAATGGTAGAGTCCTTCATATGTTTTTTCCATAGCTTTTCTGTCTTCTACATTGACATCTCCAAAGTGGCGTTGGTTTCTTGAGTATCATTTTTATTTGGGTAAATCTCTGTTCATTTTCCTGGAAAAAAAGTATAATTCAAATTTGTAATTCATTTGGAACGGTTTGTTTTAGAGTTCGCAAGATCAATTTTTAACTCTTAGGAACATGTATTTGTTTGAACTACTTTGCAAACAAGAAAAAAGTTCCAAAGGTCTGCAAACTTAGACAAATGCCACATTAATAACATCATAGCTAGTTAACACATTTAAAGTTCCCATACATATATCTTTATTAAGCTTGAATTTTCGACATTGTTTTTGACAGTTCGCCAATACTAATAACATGTTTCTCCTAAGAGGAATTAATCCTTGTGGTACAGAACTTAAAATTGGAGAAGTGCTTTTGAAGTTGCATAGAAATTTCAAACCTTTTGGCACTTCCACATCTTCTAAGGTTTTGCTTCGTTTTACAAGTGACATGACTACATCGTGTTTTATGCTTCACATTCAGCAAATTCCAGCTTCCCACTTCCTGAAATCTTTCATGAAGATTGTGGTTCATCTCATTTAGATGCTGTTTCCATTGATTTTTGGAATAACCAAAGTTGTGGGATGCGAGAATTCAACTTTGAGGACTGTTATTATCGGGATTTTGCCAATTCTTGTAGTGCTAGAAATTATGGGAAGCAAGACACTTATTTTGGTGACTCTTATCCTCAGAAGCAAAGGTTTCCCATGTAGTTCTTCAATCTTTAATTTGATGGTGTTTGTATTCTATACTGAGGGTGTCTTGTCCTTGCAGTGTCAGAATGAAAGCCAAATCAGAATTCAACATAATAGGTGCTTTACATTTCTGCTAATAAGAGATGCTCCTTAAAAGATGTACATATTCTTTTACCTGTTTTGCTTCTCATGGTTCTATCAAAAAGTCATTTAGTTTCTCCAAGTTCAAAAAATATGAACTGTTCAATATGGGGAGCAAAAATGGTGTGCTATTGAGTAGTTTTTCCTGGTATTATTGAGATCATAGTTTGGGCCAATAAATTGCATTTTCTGTGGTTTTGATGTGTTATTCTCTCTTTAACAGATGCACCTACTCCCTATTCCAAGCACTTCAAACCAGAGAATTTCAGTGTCTCGGATGGAGAATGGTAGGCACATTTTGCAGTAGATGTGAGGGGGATTCTTTAGTTGGTTTAAACTCTTCTATTTCTTATTGGCAGGTGTTCCATGGGATGTACAAGTCGTCATTTAATGGATTATATAGACCATGTTGATAGGACATGGTTTGCAAATAAAGATACAAGAGATAATTTGAGTTTATTGAGGTTGCTATTTGAACCTCTTTCTGTCTACTGGTCTCTCTACTAGGCCTTTTCATTTTCTAATGAACTAATCCAGTTTATTCTTGTGGATATGTTGCCTTCTCTTCAGCGAAGAATCATCCACTGCAGGTCAATGTCATTTGTACTCACTGACTTGTTGACTTGAGCAATATAATCAGTTTTCTTTTTCTCCATCCAGTGGTGAGTGACTTAGACACACAACAAAAGATGAACTCAAATAATAAAAGGAGAAGCCAGGAGGTATCTGATGGGAGGAAAGAGACAAAATTCTGTGAGAAGTTATTTGCCAAGGAAAGAAATTGCAAGAGGAATGATATTCAGCAAGGAAAGCCAACAAAGTTACTGTTAAAGAATGACAAAAGTCCCACATCGGTGGTTAATGAGATGGGTGGACTCCTTATAAGGCTTGGGCAATCCTCCTTCCTTTGAGCTAGCTTTTGGGGTGTGAGTTAGGTCTAAGACCTAATTTAACATGGTATCAGAGCAGGGCCCGTCTCACCCGATGTTGGGACCCCCAAAAAAAATCAAAAATTGTCCACGCACCAGATGCTAAGCACTGAGCGTGAGGTGGGGTGTTAAAGAATGACAAAAGTCCCACATCGGTGGTTAATGAGATGGGTGGACTCCTTATAAGGCTTGGGCAATCCTCCTTCCTTTGAGCTAGCTTTTGGGGTGTGAGTTAGGTCTAAGACCTAACTTAACAGTTACCATGGCTACTGAACCAATCAAGAGCAAACCCAGAAAATTACGACTCTGTATTTTATGAGAAGAGGTCAGACATGAACAATGATGGACTGAGGGAGGCTAGATGTGGTCGAGGAGATTCAAATTCTAGATTCAGATCTTTCTACCAAACTTCAGTTTCCAAAAGATATGTATCCACTTGTTCCGACTTCTTGGTTGGAGATGTCCTTACTGATCAGGAGCCTAAGTTACAAGTTGACTCCCTACACAACCTCAAAGGGTCTATAGAATATCCTGGTGAATATGCACCCTCATTTTTTATGATGGAACCAATAACTTTTGAATTAGATAGCCCTGCATGCACCTTCAGGAACTTGTTTCAGTATGCCAAGAAGGGATGTGGTGCTGAGAATTCATTACATACTCTCGGTTCCCATGGCACAGTAACAGGAAACATTGTAAGAGATGTAGGAAGCGATGGAGATGAAGGTGTTGATATCCTACCATTTGATAGCAGCCAATTTGTCCTCAATACTGAAGTTTCTGGTAGGTGCAAGAGTTACTCATCAGGAAAGGAAAAGTCAGTGGATGGATCAAGTTCTGTCAATGAGTGTAGTAACTGTGATGAACCAAAAGAAAAAATTCCAGAAGTGAAGGACAGGACAGGATCGTTTAACTATTCTGAATGTGCAGAAGAAGCATCTTCCTCTGTAGAGATGTCCACTGTATCAAAGGGGGATCAGGACAGTTTAGATAAAAACCAGGATACCCAATCTTCACTTAGATACCAAGAAGGAGATGAAGGTCGAAGGTTTTCCTCCTTTGTGATCCTAATTTTTATATTAGTCCTTCGTTTATAATTATAAGAAGTGTCTTTGTGCTTTGCTAGTTACAAAAGATGACAGCAGCTCTTCATCAAAAGAAGGAATGATAGCTACACGACAAAGCCACAACGTTCACCAAAATGGGCAAGTTATGATGCTTGAGGCCGTGTCCTTCATTTTACATGTGCAGTTTTGTAGGAAGCACAGGATTAAAGAACTTGGACAATGGTATGGTACTCTTATCAAGTTTTAATAGATAAATGCAAACATGAACATTCTAATTCTATAGTTGGCTTTTTTAGCATTTTACCTTCATGTGTTTTTCGCTATGGTTTAGACATATACAAGTTATCTTGTGTTCTAGTGATGCATGACTGCCATGACTATTGAACTTGTAGAACCAGATTTATGTTCAGTTTTGATGCTTGTCCAAAATATTTTTTTTTAGGGGAGAGACTAGAGAGAACATGTTTTTAACAGAAAACATTAGAAATTAAGATGCAGTGATGGGATTGGCTCAAAATAGCTAATAAAATAGATAAAAGAAGGATAATGTTGTCAATGATCACTTTCCCTTGAATTGTTAGTCAATAATCAATAGTGCCATAGTCAATTTCTGCTCCTATTTTTTCTTTAGTTTTTCGCTTATATTCCTGTCACTGTGCACTGTTGTTTTACCTCCCGATGCATAGCTGTCAACTGCATAGTTTGGTTACTTTGGTCATATGACACCTCAATTTCTTAACATCTGATTGTTTGGTAGGCTCTAGCATAAATTCTTTAGCACCTTCTTCCAAGCACCTATAATGGTAAACAAAGCCAGAAGATAAAACATGGCATAATATGTCTGGTTTTGTTACAAAACTAGAAGCAATTATTAGGTTGCTGCTTGAGTAATTATATCTTGATTCAGGTAAGACGTTCTCGGGTGATATGATAACCACAGGTATCTCATTCAAATTAGAGGATCCCTGTCATTTAGAAATGTTTCAAATAGTGATTACTTCTGAAAGTGTGGAGGCAAAGAAACTTTGGGGGAGAGAGAGCGTCCACTTAATACCTACACCCTTTTCAGTAGATCGTATCCTGTCATCCTTGATATGCAGTAATCAGTAACGATCAAGTTTATGTTAGTTTCCTGCAATATCAAATCAAAGCCAGTGTATAAATGCACAAATTAAGTTTTAAAAGATGATGTGTCATACATGCTGATCACAGGATTGAATGATGGACTGGTGATAACAAATCACATGCATTGAACTGGTGACACTATTTTTTCCAACCATAAATATATAATGCCTGCTATTTTCTTTGTTCCATGGCTTTCTCCCAAACATTAGTGACTAGAGCATAAATAAATATGAGCAGATGTTGGACTGTGAATGAGGCCGTATGGAGCCTCATATTGTATGTTTCTTCATAGTGTTTGGCTGTAGTAACTTCAGAAAAGCAAGGGTACATGAATGAAGAGAATGGTTATCAAAGTACTGCCTACTCTTGTATTCTTGCTGTATTGTCTCTCCATAGCCCTACTCTTCTGCCCATTCTCTGCTGTAGTCACGGCAGCAAGGAACAGCTCAAATTCACAATTTCCTCATAACTTGAGAGATTTGGTGAAGTAGAACACATTATTTGGAGTGTCAAAAGAAATAATTAGTCACAAATTCTTCATTGCTTAAGCAAACAAGTTCATTACATGTTCAATGCTTGCATAAACCATAGCCATGTTCTCTATTGAGTCTATCGACAAATTATGTTGGGTACAATTTGCTATAGACATTCTAATTCTTCAATTTCTTTAGAGTAGTTGGGATTTTTAAACCTTTGTTAATGCATCTTCAAGTGGTAACTTTTTCTACAAGAGTGGGGAGAGCATAGAAGGTCTGAAGCGTAAATGCCAATTAGTGAACTGAGTGAGGGCAGAGCAAGGCAACATTAAAAGATTCATGTGTACTTGGTATAAACTATAGCTGAGTAAAGTAAATAATGCCAAGTGCCAGATGGCATTGGATTTTTTGTCCGTCTTAAGAATGGAAGTTGTCCATTTTAAGTACGAACTAGAAAGCCATTTTTAATATGGTTCATGGTTCTCTTGATTATTGGGCGTCGACCCTTCTTGACACAGGGCGTCGACCCTTCTTGATACCTGCTTGTGCTTGGTGTGACGACATGATGTATTTATTGGGAGAGCCTTGTTATTGAATCTTTTGGAAAATGGTGCTATGAGCATTCTTGACATTTGGACCTCTAAATATCGAACTTGATACTCTTGATATATTGTTTACTTGATTTATTTATTATGTTTGATTATGCTGCCCATGACTTGAGAAAGGTAGTTTGGTGAATCTGATGGCTCCGAACCTATAGTTTTGCACCACTAAGCTATATGCTTAGCGATAGTTGTTTCTATCATAGGGAAAGATCGAGAAGAGGCGTGAAGTGGGCGGGCCATTGGAGATGGAGATTTTGAGACCTTTAAGGAAGATCACATTTGCACATAGGCATCTATATTTTGTATAAACCTTGGGACTTGTACAAGATCTATGTGTTGTATATTTACATGAAATTTTGAGGACTAATTTGATCATGTCACCATGGGTTGTAATATAAGTATGGCTATATGTTTTGTTCTTTTGGGGTGTGTAAGCCCAAGTCTTGTAATATATTAAATTTACCACTAATTTTGAATGATTGTGTGAAGCATGAATGACCTAGTTGGGTACCCGGAAGTTGGTAATATTTTTTTATGTCATTTTTTTTCTAGTGTGAGGACAATATATGCATAAAAATCTCGTGAGTTATTGGCTTATATTATTTTTGGAAGGGTCGCTACATGTCAGATTCTTCTATTTCATATGATACCTATTGAGACTTTATTCCACTTTCAATTTTATTAGTTATGTATGCTATCTTAGTGTCATGCTATGTCATGTGTGTAGATTGGGGTTATTCGTGTCTCTTAAAACTATGTCACATCAAGGGGGCAGTCTTTGGTCATTACAAACTTGGTATTAAGAGTATCATTGTCACGCGTCTTAGGGTGTCTGAAAGCCGTATTAAGTAGAGTCTTGTTCATGGGTGTGAAGTGTAACATCCGGCAATACGAAATAATTGAAGAGGCTTAGAATTTGAAATTTTCATTTTTGGAAAGAATTTTAAAGTTTTGGAAATTTTGGCTAAGTATGGAAAATGTGAATTTTTGGCCAACTTTGAACAGCCATAAATTCTAGCTCAGGATGAGTTAGGTGGAATTCCAGTTATGGTTGCAAAGTTCGTGGAACGATCTTTCCAACGCCACTGAGTTTGCTCGATTCCGAGTTCGTATGAGTGAGATATGCCCTTTGAAAGTTGGGCAGTTGACAAGGAATTCCGTCCGGGAATCATTAAGGGCATTTTGGTCTTTTCCCTAGCTATTTCTTTTGAAGATATATTGTTATGTTAGGCTGATATTTGGATCATTTTATCCATTTTAAGAGAGTGAAGGCTAGGGCTTTGAGAGTGAAGAAGAGAGGAAGAAGAGAAGAAGGAGAAGGAGAAGAAGAAGGGAAGAAAGAGGAAGATCAAGCAAGTTCCGTCAAGATCATCGTGGATTTTTCGTCGGGGGTGATCCCTACCAAGGTATGTGAGCTTTTAGTGTTGGGTGATCCTTTCCCCCACACACCTTGCCCCTTTTTCTTATCAAGAAAGGATTGGCCTTGTTGATAAAGTTGTTAGTTGTTGTGGTTGAAGTTGTTGGAGTTGTTAAAGTTGTTAGTTGTTAGTTGTTGTTGTTGTTGGAATTATTGTGGGTTGTGAGACATGATTGG
>NW_006239479.1:25112-34730 GCF_000226075.1 Solanum tuberosum
CCAGGCCAAGGGTTCGCTTGGGGCCAGCAATGGTCTTCGAGTGCCGGTCCCGCCCAGGGTGTAGGCTCGGGGCGTGACATGAAGTGAACCACAATTATGAATGAGAGGCTATGAAAAAATTTAAGATATACTTCACTTCTTTCATACTCTCAGTCGTGTGATAGAGTGCAACTTTATAAGTTTTCCTTTTAACTCATGATATATATGTTTATAGAATCATGCCTCCAAGAAGAGCTTAGAGAGAAGGAATCAATATGTAGAACAAGAATCACCTCCACCTTCGGTTAACCTTTTGGCTGAACAAGTTACTCATGTTGAGTTTAAGGCTACTTTCCAAGCTATAGCCCAAGCCATGACTGCGCATGCCAATTATTAGGTTGTTGTCCTTGTGAGCCCAAATGTGGGCACAAATGCTACAAAAGTTTGGGACTTTTCTCGGATGAACCCAACAAAATTCCATTGTTCAAAATTGGATAAGGATCGAGAAGAGCATTGGGAGTACACTTATTGGTGAGTCAACTTTAGCTAAATGGGTATATAGAAATGCACGGTCTTAGTTTTCCCGAAAATCACCTTAGTTGATTTAGTTGAGTTAAATATGCTTGACGTTGATGTTATTTTTTTGTATGGATTGGCTTCATGATTGTTATGCCTCAGCCGACTATAGAATAAGAGTCGTTAAATTTCAGTATCTAATTGAACTAGTGATTGAATGGAAGGGTACTGCCTAAACGCCTATGGGTCAGTTTATATGATGCCTTAAACCTAGAAAGATGATATTAAAGGATTGTATCTCTCATCTAGTATGGGTTAGGGATGCCAATATTGAAACCCCAACTCTTCAGTCTCTTTATGTAGTAAATGAATTTTTAAGAGTGTTTCTTGATGATCTTCTTGGAGTTCCTCCCAAAAGGGAAGTCGACTTTGTGATGCTTATCGTGACCAACGACACTAACCTACAGTTCAAGTGTCTACGATCGTCGATAGTATAGTAACCCAACTAAAGGTTGGGGTCGTGTCCCAAGGGAATGATTTTGAGAATTGATAGAAAAATAAAATTTAGCTCAAATTAGTTGTGACTAAAGACATTAACGAAAAAAAACATTGTAAATTAAAGGGGGCGACACAAAAGTGTCAAATACTGATGGATAAAAAGCCCTTGGGCCTTCGTTCATTTTGTTTAAGAAGGCTGCGACATATACAGCATCCCGGTAGGGGTCAGCAGCGTCGGGAGGCGGAGGTGAACAACAAGGACTATCTCTCGTAGCCGATATCCCACCCTTCTTCCGTAAGGATGGATTCGGGCTTAAGCCAACTCGACCAAGGGGGGGAGGATCGATTGGGGTTTTGTTACAAGTAGTAAAAACAACAAAAATTAACAAAAAGATCAAGTATGGGGAAATGTTCTTGGGGTGTGACCGCAATACAAGTTGAGATTAAATCGTTGCATACATGCTTTCAATAGGAAATTTGTAAGATAATAGTGACTAGGCTAAGCTTTAGATGGAAATAAGTTCCCTCTCAGGCAACTTACCCCGTTTCAAATGGATTCCTCTCGGACACCTATTTGCTGCATGAAGACCAGCCTACGCCTTACCCCACTCAGTCTCTCAAGCTGAGTGTTAGGATATGGGACTAGGGCTCACCCTTTCGGGCTGAACCTCATGTCGACCCACTCCTTAGGCCATCAGTCTAGTGATCTTGGTTTCGCGACCTCCCTCTCGAGCAAGCCGTAAACACATGTGTGGTTTTGTATTTGCAACTACAAACCTGTTAAATTAAACCACAACCACTAGACGAAATCATCATTAAACCTATCAGTAAGCAAAACCCAACAACAATATCAACACATATTTTCTAAATCAGACCCCAAGAATAGGGTTTTTTAGCCACACATCAAGAAATAACTGTTAAATTAAACCACAACCACTAGACGAAATCATCATTAAACCTATCAGTAAGCAAAACCCAACAACAATATCAACACATATTTTCTAAATCAGACCCCAAGAATAGGGTTTTTTAGCCACACATCAAGAAATAACAAAATACACCTAAAAATGATACTAAAATCAAAATGAGTATAAGAAATTAAACCTTGATTTAAGCAAAGGAAGAAAAATGGAGAAGACCCACTTCCAACTTGGGAAGATGAAATCCTTCTCTCTTTCAAAGTCTCCCCACAAAACACTCTCCAAACTTGAGAGAAAATACCTAAAAAAGTACTATTCTATTATGAAAATAATAATAATGGTTCGGGGCATGTAAAATTAATAAAGAGTTTAGTATTTATAGCCATCAGAAATTAGTGTAGGCGGATAGTTCGGCGAAGTTAGTCGAGTCCGCCGAATGACTCGGCAACTCGCCATTCTTCTGTTTCATCGCTGTTGAGTGCTTGCCTACAATATCTTCACGTTCTGGACCATTGGGTAGTATAGTACTGCTTCGCGGAACTATTCTGTGAAGCGCCGACTGCTCCTTTCATTGCCTTTTTTATCCTCTTCCTTCAGGGCTTCGCATACTGGAACAAAGGGTGGAGTCTGTCCTTTTGGCAAATCGCCAAAGGTTCTTGGCAATGCTCATGATTCAACTTCTTCGTTCTTTTCAGCCTTTTTGTTCCTCTTTGCGCCTAAGTGTCCATACTTCCACTAAAACTTCTAATACCTGAAACTTAAGGGTTTTCATCAGATATTGCGACAAGGCAATGCTCATGATTCAACTTCTTCGTTCTTTTCAGCCTTTTTGTTCCTCTTTGCGCCTAAGTGTCCATACTTCCACTAAAACTTCTAATACCTGAAACTTAAGGGTTTTCATCAGATATTGCGACAAAATAAGCATTCAAGGACACTATTTCTATCAAAATAAACCCCTAAATGAATCCAATTTGTGGACTCATCAACACCCCCAACTTAAACTTTTGCTTGTCCTCAAGCAAACTTGAATTCAGCAGTTCAAAAAGGGTGTCTCAAATAGTGCTACACAAGACTCAATTTACTTATGGAAGGATCAATTGTGTACTCAAAGATTCAAGTTGTGACACAGCATTACCAAAGATTCTTATCCTCACAATACTTGCTACTTGTGCAAGTTCAAGCTCAACAAAAAGTATCTAAATGCCCTCACATGAAGAATGATTCCATATTCACACACAGAGGTTAATCAATTCAAGATCAGGAATCTGATGCAACGCTCACACTCAAAAAGAGGAACACAATGCATGTTTTCACCCAAGGTTTTAAAACTCATAGGTTAATCAATTCAAGATCAGGAATTTGATTCAACGCTCACACTAAAAAAGAGGAACACAATGCATGTTTTTACCCATAGGATTGCCCTTATTTTCCAATCGACTTTCGATTCGGTTTACTCAAGATCAAAAAGGTCTTTCTAAGGCTTGTAATGGGGATCAGTGCAAATGTATGGTCATTTAGGCTTAGTGGCTCCTTCTTCATGGGATCTGGTATTCTCAAGGCATTCCCTTCTTTTCCTTTATCAATTCTTTTTCTAGTGCTTCTAAGTCATCTTTCTATTCACCCTCATGGATTGCTTGGAAACCCGATTTCTTTCATACTTTTTTTTATTGAATTGAATTGAAGGGGTTTCCACTTATGCAATACCATGGGTTAGGGGGGACTTTTTCTTGCACTTCTTAACTTCTCCTTTTCCTTTTTTACCACACCCCCAACTTAGGCTTTTGGCCTAAGTTGTCTATTCACTAAACCACAACTCAAGATGATCTTAGGTAGTGGTTCAAGTAAGGTCTGGGGTTCATCAAGGTTCTTCCAAAGAAAGGTAAGGCTCAAAGGGTGTTCAAAAGAGTTTCACACGCTCACGGGTAGGCCACAAAAGAGGTATATGTCAAATTTGACTCACACTCTTTAAAATTGCCTAAAATCATATCAAGAGGACACCTTTCTAAATCAATCAGACTAAAAGGGCAAATACTAGGTTTATTCATGCAAGTTTCAAAGCAAGCTAATCACACAAGGCATCAACACTTAAGTCAAACAAGACTACACACTTTCGCTAGTGTGCAACGGTCATTACAAGAGAATCAATTTGATAAATGGCTAATCACAACGAGATGCAACGAGTTCACATAATGTCTATGCAACTTCATTTGGCCTCATCATAGCCATACATTCATGTTCGTTCAATTGATATCACTATTCAATCATCGATATTGATCAAAATCGAGACTCAAATTTTTGCAAAAGAACAGCCACATTCTCCTCACAAGGGGTGGCAAAAATGTGCGAAAAATTCAAAATTTTTCGGAAGGGTCAAAATCAGTTGCAATTAAAACAAAAGAGAGCCATGAGCTCAAACCTCCACAAAAGCAATGTAAAAATAGTTATAAACAGAACATCCCAAATATATACAAAGCAACAAAAACACCAACACACAAGGTCTGGGCCTCACCTCACCACAAATAAAATCATTTGTCCTCAAATGCAAGTAATAAGAATCAAAAAGTAGATGTAAGCAAGATAGAGAGAAGGGTAGAGAAAGGTCCTGGCTACGTAGTCTCTCTATCTGCTGGGGCATTAGTGCCCAGAGTAGTCTCAGATGGAAAAGCAGTGCGAGATCCACTAGGGGCTGATGTTGACATAACTGTCTCTACTAGATCTGGCAGATCTCTGAATATGCTCGCATCTTGGCTCTCTCTTATCTCCTCAACCTGTGCTGCTATCAACTCTTAGTCGGTTTCTGCATCTGACTCTGCCTATGCTGCACCATCCCCTTGCACATCTCCAGTGGTCACAGGAACATCTTTATCATCTTCTCTCTCTATGAGTGAAGTGAAGTCGGTAGACTTAAGGTAATCTACGTCCTTCCTCAAACTTACAATCTCGGCTTTTAGGGTCGTCACCTCAGAGGTTTCCCGCTGTCTGCTCTCACAAGACATAACTCTCACTGTCAAGGCATCAACAAAAGTCTGAATGGGAGTAAGTGCTGCTAGTATGGCCCTGTCAATCATCTCTGGACCAGACCTTTCCAGTCTGGTAGCTCTCACATCAGCTGAATAGGCTAACTGCCCCATCTTCAGGATCATGGCCTGAGTGATTCTTGCAGGCTGGGAGGATGAGGAAGAACTTGGAGCCTGTGAGGAAAAAGAAGAAGGAGCTGGTATACCTGAGGGTTCAAAGGCCGGGATGGACGAAGGTGTCTCTACCGATAATGAGTCAACATTGACCTCTGGAGAAGTATCTTCTAGGGCTTCTCTTCTCTTGTCATCCTCATCGCGTGTAAATTCTGCCTCTATACGTCAGATATCAGTGGAGGAAGATGGAGTGACTTTTATATCGCTAGCAGGTTCTCGGGGTACTCCAGCATGTCGGCACAACTTAGTAATCAGAACAGGAAATGGCAGGGATGTC
Organism: Solanum tuberosum; assembly: GCF_000226075.1. Lineage (NCBI taxonomy): Eukaryota > Viridiplantae > Streptophyta > Magnoliopsida > Solanales > Solanaceae > Solanum > Solanum tuberosum. The sequence goes on from NW_006239479.1 coordinate 30,494, forward strand.
TGTGTCTGTTTGGCTCTCAAAGCCATCTCCTGTGAAACCAGTAGTCCCAGGTCGATCCACCTCCTAGCCATGATAGCACCAAGGCAAGCTGCCATAGGATGACGCAGGATGGACTCGTTCTGGGATGGCATGATAGTGCTGCTGATGAAGCCAAACCAGTACCAGGAGGCGATGTTCACATCCTTCTTCTCAATAGGAGCTCCAACATTCAACCACCTCGGGGTGATGTCAGAAATCATCGGAGCTAACCAACCCTTCAAATCATCTAGGGACGGAACAATAGGCAAGCCCTGGTAGGGTAGTACCGAGTGTAGCGATCGACCTAATACAACATTAATATGCTCGCTGTGACACTCCACCTCCTTGCTCTAACCAGAACTGACTTTACTGGTCGGAACTCACTAGACTTTTTCTTATTTTTTGGGACCAACTCCCCATAGGCTAAGTAGAATTCCCGGACCCAGGAAGGAATGTAAGATCCCCGCGGCCTGGTGAACTGTTCAAACTCATGATATCTGAGCGTGTCAAGCACCTCAACATGCTTACCTTCCAAACCCTCTACAGATAGTAACCTTTCTTCTAGAATGGTTCGTAAACCATCTCCTTTTAGTCTATTTAGCAACATGGGTGGAGGTGGAGCTACAGGGAGTGCAGGAGCCGCTGGAGGTGGTACTGGAGTTGGCACTGATTCGATAGTCGGGGGAGTGGCAGCTGAAGGGGTTCCGGTAGCTGTGGGCTGATTTGTAGCCCTAAGTTCCTCTCTTTAATTTATCAAAGGTTGCTCATCATCCGGCTCAGAAACAGCTGCTTCAACATTTGTGCCCTTTCTAGCGATGTGCTTTTTTTGTTTGCCTTTATCTTTCGATGGGAGATCTTGCTTTCTTTTCTGTGAAGGTCGTGATCCTCCTTCATTGATTGTAATTCCCATTGCCTTTTTCTGAGGTGGTGTGTTTAGGTTTGTGCGTACCATATCTACAAAAGTTTGTGATTAGTCAGAAGAACAATCACACTAAAACACAGAAAATCTGAAGCAGAAAGGTTCGCCGATCAGTCGGTGAATCGCCAAATCTCTTTAGCGAGCTAGGTCAAACTTGCCAAAGGTATTAACTTGAAATCTAGGTAAATAAGCGATGAAAAAGTCTATATGGTGAGACGCCGACTAGTTTCGGCGAATACGAAGTAGTCCGCCAAAAGATACAGTGAAAGAGAGTAGAAGAGGCATGCAAAGGGCGGTTTGAAGTCCTGATGGCGAGTCGCTGACTACCTTCGGCGACCACGGATGTGTCCGCTGAAAGTTACAGATCTCTCAGCACTATGGACCAGAATGAAGGGCGGTCTAAGGTTAGTAGGCGAACCGCCGAATCGTTTGGCGAGCACGACCCAGCTCGCCGAATGATTCACCGTGCCTATTTTTCAACCCACTTCTTAGAATCGACCTTACAAGCACTAAAAATGAAATTAGAGCATGCAGACACGAAATTCACACAAGACCCATACTTCCCATCATTCCGGAATACTAAGACTTCTTCCAGTCTAACGAAATTTTAGCCATTTAACTACGATCACCCTTTAGAATGTCATCACCCATTCCTTCATTGAGTAACTTTTGTTATTTAGCACAAATGTGGGCTCTTTAGGTGTTACCCAACTAATACAATGACAATCGAGCGGGACCCATTTCCATCGCATTCAAATTAAAGCACAAAAAACAAGACATTCGACTATTAAAATATTTTAGGCAACTAAGTTCGGATTACACATAGCATATTAACTTATTTCTATCAGAGAGGCCCAGCACATGTCATCCTGATTCTATAATTGCAAAAGAGTGCAAAATTTTTAAAGATAAATTTGGGGTTTTATGGGCTAACCTTTAATGCTGATCAAATTGCTTTTTGAAACACTAGACAGAAAAGAGATCCAACCTCAAGCACTATTTACCAATTGAAATACTAATGGAAAGGTAAAAATCTAAGAAAAAGTACCTTTGGTGTGATTTTGAGGAGTTTGAGACGAGGGAAAGCGAGAGATTCAAACGCATACTTACCTCGCCGAGTTTTACAGGACATCCCTTATTTGGGATCCCAACGGCGGATTAAGTCGGAGTCCCCGATAGATTTGGGGACTCGCTCACTGGGTCCTTGGCTTGCCAACTTACATTTCTCAACACCTTTCTCATTTTACCCTACAAAATTAGCACACCATTATTCGAACAGAATAATTAAAAGCAATAAAACCTTGGGTTGCCTCCCAAGAAGCGCCTTATTTTACGTCGTGGCACGACTTAAGTTCTGTCTCATTCTCCGTTAGTGGGGTTAGCCCCAGTGTCACTAGGTGACCTCAATTTGTCATTTGGGTGGAGATGAGGTACTGCAAAAATCAGGAATGACCTGATTAGCTAGATTGATCTAGAGTGAGATCCAATCATTTGATTCAACACTTTAATATTTTCCTTCATTTCTTCCAACACCCGATCTTGGTCGGTGATCTTTTGGAGAATGATTTGAAGTGTGTCACCTTCAACATTCTCCTTCATTTCTTCCAACACCCGATCTTGATTGGTGATCTTTTGGATAATGATTTGAAGTGTGTTCTCGACACGATTTTCTCCCTATTTCTAGACTTCTTCCGCTCATGAGGGGGTGTGTACCTCCCCCTGCTATTGCATTGGACTTCCACCTCTGAGATTTTTATGGCCAAGTCGTTTAGTTGAGATGCCAGGTCGGTCAGCATGAGGTCCTTTTGGACTCCTTGGCTTATTTTGACCAATTTGCCACTACTCTGCTCAGTCATGCTCATCTAAATGGATGACTCAACGAAAAGCAAAACTAAATGTAAAGTTAGTAAATTACAACTAAGAAGAATAAAAAATCTACTAATCTAAAAATTGTCAAATAACACCACTCCTCGGCAGCGGCGCCATTTTGATGCTTATCGTGACCAACGACACTAACCTACGGTTCAAGTGTCTACGATCGTCGATAGTATAGTAACCCAACTAAAGGTTGGGGGTCGTGTCCCAAGGGGAGTGGTTTTGAGAATTGAATAGAAAAATAAAATTTAGCTCAAATTAGTTGTAGCTAAAGACATTAACGAACAAAAACATTGTAAATTAAAGGGGGCGACACAAAAGTGTCAAATATCGATTGGGGTTTTGTCACAAGTAGTAAAAACAACAAAAATTAACAAGAAGATCAAGTATGGGGAAATGTTCTTGGGGTGTGACCGCAATACAAGTTGTGATAAATCGTTGCGTACATGTTTTCAATAGTAAATTTGCAAGATAATAGTGACTAGGCTAAGCTTTAGATGGAAATAAGTTCCCTCTCGGGCAACTTACCCCATTTCAAATGGGTTCCTCTCGGACACCTATTTGCTGCATGAAGACCAGCCTATGCCTTACCCCACTTACTCTCTTGATCTGAGTGTTAGGCTATGGGATTAGGGCTCACCCTCTCGGGCTGAACCTCATGTCGACCCACTCCTTAGGCCATCAGTCTAGTGGTCTTGTATTCGTGACCTCCCTCTCAGGCAAGCAGAAAACACATGGGTGGTTTGTATTTGAAACTACAAACCCATTAAATTAAACCACAACCACTAGGTGAATTCACCATTAAAATACATCTACCCTATCAGCAAGCAAAACCCAACAACAATTTCAACACATATTTGCTAAATCACACCCCAAGAATGGGGTTTTTAGCCACACATCAAGAAATAACAACATACACCTAAAACGTTACTAAAATCAAATGGGTATAAGAAATTAAACCTTGATTTAAGCAAAGGAAGAAAAATGGAGAAGACCCACTTCCAACTTGGGGAAGATGAAATCCTTCTCTCTTCAAGTCTCCCAGAAAACCCTCTCCAAACTTGAGAGAAAATATCTAAAAAAGTACTATTATATTTTGAAAATAATAATAATGGTTCGGGGCATGTAAAATTAATAAAGAGTTTAGTATTTAAAGCCATCAGAAATTAGTGTAGGCGGATAGTTCGGTGAAGTTAGTCGAGTCCGCCGAATGACTCGGTGACTCGCCCTTCTTCTGTCTCATCGCCGTTGAGTGCTTGCCTACAACATCTTCACGTTCTATACCATTGGGTGGTCTAATACTGTTTTGCAGAACTATTCGGCGAAGCGCCGACTGCTCCCTTTCTCACCTTTTTAATCCTCTTCCTTCAGGGCTTCGCATACTGGAACAAAGGGCGGAGTGCGTCCCTTCGGCGAATCGCCAAG
>NW_006239479.1:34950-88759 GCF_000226075.1 Solanum tuberosum
TGCTTCAGCTTCTTCGTTCTTTTCAGCCTTTTTGTTCCTTTTTGCGCCTAAGTGTCCATGCTTCCGCTAAAACTTCAAATACCTGTAACTTAAGGGTTTTCATCAGATATTGAGACAAAATAAGCATTCAAGGACACTATTTCTATCAAAATAAAGCCCTAAATTAGTCCAATTTGTGGACTCATCACTTTGGAATAAACCTTTTTATAGATACCCAAATTATCTCCATTCCCCCTTAAAATTCTTCATAAGATAACCCTTCAACTTCCCTCAAAACATGTAGAACCAATATAGGCCCTTTCACCCATAATCCTTACTCCCTGAACATTGTGGTAGCATTCTAAATTTAATGGAAAGCGCAATGTTTGGTGAAATTTGATGAACAAGCAGTTATTTTCTAAAATTTATGTATAATCCCAAACCAATTCTACACAATTCAATTTATAGCATGCAATCGTTCTTAAGCGTAGTAAGGAGTGCAAAAAACACAGTGGTTACCGTAGTTTGACATTTCTGAATAGAGTTACGAAAGAGTTGACAGAGTTTTGGGAGCTATGAGGGAGAGAAATAGTCATTAAAACCCATTCGCCTCTCTATTATGCTTCTGATTCTTGTTATGCCACTATATCGACTGTCAGGTGCTACAACGCCGCCGCTAGAGTGGGGTTATGGCTTCTACAAGAGGATCTAGTACTATGTGTGGAGAAATTTCTTATTATAATTTTATGCGTTCAAATTGGTTTCTTGATAATCTTGGGTATGCGGGAGGTGGTAGTATCCTGTCACATGCCTAGGGGTAGTGTACTCTTAACTTGTCTAATCATGTAGGGAACCCCGATAATCAATCTATTTTCTTTACACCTAGGTAGTTTTTCGGGGATGAACGTCTAGTTCAAGTTATCTCCATGGTTGGTTTAGATATCATTTCTATTATATACTAAAAGTTGGCTTGAATACCATTCTTGGTATGAGCATATCCATATCTCATTGGCTCAGGTACCACATGGGTACACCAACCACGGATGGCTTGGGTACCACACCGATAAACTAATAGTTTGAGTTTGGGTTTGATGTGAGTACCAAGTATGTGTTTATGGTTACATGAGTGAACCAGATGTACTTCTTTATAATTTAATTGTTGCATGTTGAATCTGTGACTGATTTGGTTACTTGAAAGGTGAGTTGATCTCAGATTTAACTTGATGTGATCATGTGATACAAGGTTCATGGTATGGTAAGGAAGGGTAAGGACGGGGAGTCTGGGTTATGTGTTATTTGTGATTGTTGAGGTTTGTTATTAGTTTATTGACAATTGATTTATTAAGGGTTATTCCACATATTTATCTTAACTACTGGGATGATTTTATGGAGACGCAGTTATTTAGTTGGCTGACATTAATCGTGTAACACTTCTAATTTGGAAACGAAAGAAAAAATGCAGATTTGTCAACTGGTGTCTGTGTCTACCGTTCCCCCATCTATAGACCGTGGGTGATCGTACATGCCATAGGTGGAAACTGTAGGTAGTGGGGAATGGTTTTTATAAAGTCAAGTCCCATTTTCTTTTTGATGATTCAACATGACGGTTTGTCGCTCATTTGATGAGTCGTAGATAGGTCTCGTAGGTGACCACTGATATGTACAAACTTACACTTTAATTAATAAGTATAAACAATCAATATCAATTTATAGAACTCAATGTGATTTGAGGTCGATCCCATTGAGAATTTACTTACATAAATAGTTTTACTAACGTCTTTATCAAATTCTTGTTATTATTTCCCATGGAAAGTAATTGAGAAATGTAAAAAAGGGTTCATTTATGATTCTTAAGTAACTAATGTTGTAATGTTAAGTTCAAGTTAACACTAGTAGCAGGATTTTAATTTCATGATTATGACAATTGATGAATGAAACCACGATTTTGTTCCCCATGACTTAGTATTTAGTGTTGAGTCGTGAACAAGTTTTGACTAATTGTTTTATTGAAAATTACCAGCGACTTAGATGCATCTAACAGTTCTCAGTCTTGTTAGACAACTTTCACTCGAATCCTCTTGGTCTTAAAGTGTTATCTATATTTACCCTCGCATGTTTTGTGTCAAAATCTTTTCTCTAGAACTTGAATTTTCACTCCAAACCAACAGATTAATTCTACTTTTTCCTAACTACCACTTTTGTCTCGAATAAGTAGAAGATACAGGCAAGTTCTAATCTGTGCACTCATTAGAAAGAATAGATATTGAAATTATGAATCATGTTTTGCAAATAACAATCGCACTCTACTCGTTTTGCGAATTTATACTTAGATTACTGTCATGGTTCCCACAACCCTAGTTGTGGTGTTTAGCAATTCATGATTTCAACTGAATACACAATAATAGATGTTGAATATATTAAAAGATATCACTTACAACGATTACAAATTCAAAGAAAGCTTGATATTCAAACAAGTAATCAAAAGCTTCAACTCTTGATCCGAAATTAATCGATAAAAACCAAAGTTGAAAATAAGGAAAGTCGTATTTTGTTCATACCAATATGAGATATCCTACAAATATAAGCCTAATTAATTCATATAGTCTGTTCAAAATGAGTCGTACATGAAATATGAATGATTAGTCGGAAGGCTTCATGAGCAGCATGACGGTCCGTCATGCACAAGACGACACGTGAGGCCTGTCGTGGTCTCGAGCACCATTGGCCTTGGGACTTCCTTTCCTGAGATTGATCACGAGCAACCAGACAACCCGTCTTGAGCACCACGGTTCGGTTGATCATCATGGCGCTGAGCTTCCACTTGGGTCTTCACTAGAATTTCATCATCGTCTTCACGAGCATCATAAAGATTCGTCAACTTCAGCACAAGCCATCAAGGGTCTCGTGATCTTCACTCCTGACTTAGTTCCACAAAGCTTCATTGATACCATTCCTCATGGGCCACCAGACTAGCCTTTAAGAGGACTACGACCCGTTTGGAGCTCCGTGGTGTTCACTTTGAATTTGGTCAATTTCCCAATGCTCACTGTCTCGTCATCACGAGCCTCGAGACGGCTCGTTCTAAAGACCATGACCCGTTTGGGGCTCCGTGGTGTTATTTCATAGCATTTCTTTCACAATTCTTTTCTAGCATTCCAACACAAGTGTAAAATCTGTCTAAACATAAACAAACACATGCAATGTACATAAACCCCTAAATTTCTTGCATTAGTCCTTAGTTTTGAACATCAAATGTGCCATGATTTCACAGCACATCAACACCCTCAACTTAGAACCATTTCTTGTACTCAAGCGATGAAAATAAAACAATTGATGCTTAAATACCAGAGATACAATACTAGCCTGAAGCAACTATCTCAAACATAACTTTTTGTCAAAAAACATCTAACTAATATGCAAGGATCACTATACGACATCCCATTACTCATAGTTAATCATGCTTATGTTAGTATCCATTAACAGCTAACACAACTGAACTATATGAGTAGGGGATTTCAAATTATTTAGGGCTTAATATTTCGAGTTTTAGAGTCCTCAATGCCTATTTTATGCTCTAAACCGATGTTAAAAAGCTAATTTGCAGCAATAAAGGCCAAAGAGCAAGACAAGGACATTACCGGGCAAAAAATAGTAAAAATGTTGAAGAAAAACAAGGTTGATGCTCGCCAAACCCACTGGTGATTCACCCAGTGGCTCTTCAGCTTGCCAAAAGTTACAATAGGCCAGCCCATGGACAAAACCAAATCAGCTAGTACAATAGTGTTTTGGTGAAGCACCGAACGAATTAGCGATGAAAGTTTTGATCACCTAAAGTCACATAAGGGAAGGGGTGAAAAGCTAAGCCAATAAGGCGATGGAAAGGAGTACTCGACGGATTGCGAACCTGGTGGGTGAAGCCCGACTTATTTTGCCGAGTGACTTCGTAGCTTAAAATTTGAGAATGTATAAATGCAATTTTCAAAAGAAGAAAAAGGACTTTTTAGCTATTTTTTCTGAGTTTTAAGTTATGAGCTCTGGAATTATGGGTTTTTGATCCCTAACATTGCTCTTTACGTTTTTGAGTAAAGATTTAAAATTTAATTGCTTTTGAAGACTTGTGGATTATTTCCCTAGCTTATAGAAAATGTAGTTGGTAATGATTTCTTGCTCTTGAATATGTGTAGCTAAAACCCCCATTCTTTGGGGGGTGATCATGTGATTGAATGTTTCAATTAGCTTATGGGTGTCAGTATTTACTGATTTTATTGTTGATTTGAAGTGGGTTCAATTAATAGTTGTGTTTTAATTACTGAATTGTAGTTGCCAATGTAGTTCTAGTATAGCATTCAAATCTTGCTTAAGAAAGAGGTTTTAAAATTAAAACTATTAATAGATGATTGTAGCGACTGAGTTATTGTGGACATAGATTGAGAAAGTGGGTCTGAGTTCAATCTTACTAATCTAGCTTGAAAAAGTAGATTGATTGAGGTTTTAGGTTGTTTATATTTGTTGAGCTTGTCGAGGTTCGAGATAACTCGCTTGATTCGTAATAGTTGATTGAGAAATAACTATTACACTTAAGGGCTAACCTACCCACTAAGATTCAACGATTGTTCGTAAGTAATAATCACCCATTCAGGAAAATTAGCATTCAATTGATCACACTCCCAAGGATCCCTCGCTACTTGATCAGTCCCGTTTTCTCGTAGTTGTTAATTGCTCACTCTATTCCCAAATTTACAGTAGTTGTCAAACCCTTGCCATTTACTTTAATTATTTCCAAAATGTTTAATCTTACAAACGATTAGAACACTCTTTTTACTTCATAATTGAATTATTTACTATATTACTCCCTGTGGGATCGACCCCAACTCTAAGTTGGGTTTATACTTGATTTCGATCGCCTACACTTTGAATCAGATGAAATGTAGTTAGGTGTTATAAAAAATCGAGTCGCTGCCGGGGAGTGGTGTTCAGAATTCTGTTAGTGAAGTTTAGTTGTGAACTACTCTTGTTTGTAGTATAATCAACTTCTTTTTGTTTGTCGTTGGCTGCACGTAAATAGGTAACGAGATGAGTGTTAACGGGAGCAATGCTAGTCAACTTGGACACAATGATGACATCGATAACTTTCACAATGTCAATGAAGATCAGTTAGGATGTGCGGGTGCTATTCAAATGCCTCTGGTTGTGGGAAATGCAGTATTTTATGTGACTTACACTGTTGCAGTTTTTGTAAATGAAGGGTTTATTTAGAGGCCTAGCTACTGAGGATCCTTCTGGACACATCCGAAACATTGTGGATGTCGGTGGGCCATTCTCCTTCAAGAACATCACTAAGTAGTCGGTCCAACTTCGTTTGTTTCCTTTTTCTCTAATGGAGGAGGCAACAAAGTGGTTGGCTGATTTACCAAGGGATTCAATCACTTCTTTGGAGGAGCTCACTGATGCGTTTAATATAAGGTTTTCCTTCCCTAGAAGATTATGGAATAAGGAGATAATATTAAGAACTTCAAACGATTGGATGGTGAACAAATTCATTAGACATGGTAAAGGTTTCAGAAGTTGGTGCTCCAATGACAAACTCATTGACTCACGAACAATGTGTTGTTACAACACTTCTACCGGAGTCTAGACTTAGTCAACAAGGGTGTAGCTCACCAACTCGTCCAAGGAGGAATCATGCAACAACCGTTTGAAATAACATCTTCTCTTCTTGATGGGATGAAAATGATTATTTGTGCTTGGTACACTAGGGATGATTAGGTGTCTCCTTTGAACTTCAGGATGACAGAGGAACAAATAAAAAAAGACCAAGAGTAGGATGAAAAGATGGCCAAGATGTTTACCCAAATGGATCTACTATCAAAATATGTCATTAGAGGTGGTTCTAAGGCAGTTAATGCATTCGGAGTTAGTGGAGTAAGTCCTAATGAAGCGCACTTTGAAGATATGTACAACGAACAAATATATTTTCTCAAAAATGAAGAAGGTAGTTTCCGCCTGAACTATCCAAGGCCAGGTGGGAACCAAGGTTGGAATAGAGAGTGTGATGATGGTTTGAGAGACTGAGTTAGGGAAATGGCGTGACCATGGTACGAATTGGAGAGACAGGGACGGTGATAAAAAAACGTTATGTACCTCCCTTGAGCGTCAAAAGCCAAAAGAGCAAAGGGTTGATCCTGAATATATCTCCACCATAGAAATGCTTACACGCATTTTTAACAAAGTGGAAGGATCTACTAAGGTGCTAAAGGAAATGAAAGATGACGTCTCATCTCTGAACGAAAAAGTTATATCATATTCGGTATCGATTAAAAAGTTGGAAACATAAATAGGTCAAATGTCGACTCATTTGATCCCAAGAACAAAAGGAGAAATACTGAGTGATACCATGGTTAAGTCAAAAAATGAAGGTCCGGCTGCATTTATAGATTTGATGAATAGGGTGTTTAGGCAATACCTTGTTATGTTTGTGGTTTTGTTTATCAATGATAGTTTGATTTATTGAAGGAATAAGGATGAGCATACCGATCGTTTGACGATTGTGTTGCAACTTCTCAAGTACCAACAATTCTTTAAGAAGTTTAGAAAATGGGAGTTTTGATTGGGATCCGTGGCTTTTCTTGGTCACATTGTTTCTGGTAAAGGTATTGAGATAGATCATAAGAAGATGGATGCGATTAAGAGTTGGCCAAGACCTCTATCCCCTTCAGATATTCAAAATTTCTTGGGTTTGGACGGTTACTATAGAAGGTTTGTGGAAGGATTTCTTTGATTGCCTCTCCATTGATGGCATTAACCTAGAAGAAAGTTAAGTTCTTATGGTAGGAAGTGTGCTAGAAGTTTTCTCAACAGTTAAAAGATAGACTCACCTCCGCTCCGGTATTGACTCTACTAGAAGGGTCAAATGGATTTTTTTTATTGTGATGCCTCAAGAATTGGGTTAGGATGCGTCCTTTTGCAAAATGGGAAGGTTATTACCTATGTTTCAAGTCAATTTAAGATTCAATAAAAGAACTATCCTACTCATGACTTAGAACTAGTGACGTTTCTATTTTCCTTGAAGATTCTGAGGCATTACTTATAAGGTGTTGATGTTGATGCTTTACAGACCACAAAATATTGCAACATGTGTTCAAGAAAAAGGATCTGAATCTTCATCAAAGGAGGTGGCTTGAGTTACCAAAGAGTCATGACATGAAAGTCCTCTATCACCCCAATAAAGAGAATATAATGATGGATGCTCCTAGCAAGTTATCAATAGGTAGTGTTTCCTACATGGAAGAAGGAAAAAAAGAGTTGGTTTGTGATTTTCCTAGATCTGGCCAATTGCGTATTCGGCTGGCTAAGTCCGCCAAAGGTGGTGTTATGGTTCATAATGGCTCAAAACAATCTTTTGTGTAAGATGTGGAGGCAAAGAAATGTCTTGTCCCAATCTTAACTAAGTTAAGGGAAACGGTGTTTAAAGGGTCTGTTAAGGCTTTCTCCCAAGGAGGAGATAGTCTTCTTTGATATCAGGGCCTCTTGTGTGTTCCCAATGTTGACGACTTGAAAGATGAATCTTATCAGAAGCCCATAGTTCTCGATATTCCATTTACTCGAGAGCCAATAATATGTACCGCAACTTGTGAGAGGTCTATTGGTGGAAGGGGATGAAGAAGGATATTGTGGAATTTGTGGGTAGGTGGTCTAATTGTCAATAAGTGAAAGTCAAGCATCAAAAGCTGGGAGGTTTGTCCCAAGATATTAGTATTCCTACATGGAAGTGGGAAGATTGTAATATTGATTTTATTTTTGGTTTACCCCGCAACAACATGACTCAATTGGGGCCATTGTTTATCGTCTGAGGAAATCAACTCATTTTATTCCCGTCAAGGATTTTTATTCGCAGAGGACTATGCTAACTTGTACCTATGGGAGATTTTTAGGTTTTTTGAGTGCCCTTATTCATTATCTCATATCATGGTACTATATTTACTTCTCAGTTTTGGAATCTTTCCAAAAAGGCTTTGGTACTTGTGTTAAGTTTAGTATGGCATTTCATCCCCAAACCGATGGGCAAGCGGTGTGTACTATCAAAAATTGGAAGATATGTTAAGAGCGTGTGATTGATTTTAAGGGTTATTGGAATGATCATTTGCCTTTGATTGAGTTTGCTTATAATAATAGTTATAATTCAAGCATTGGTATGACTTCATTTGAGGCACTTTATGGTAGTATGTAAAGATTTCCTATAGGTTGGTTTGAAGTTGGTGAAGTTGCTTTATAGGTCCCGAGTTGGTAAATGAGGGTGTGGACAATGTTCAACTTATTAGAGAAAGGTTGAAAATGACTCAAAGTCGATAAAAGTCATATGATAAAGTTAGAAGAAGAGATATAGAACTTGAAAGTTTCACCCATGAAGGGTGTAATGAGGTTTGGAAAGAAAGGGATGCTTAGTCCGCGTTATGTGTACCCATATAAAATTTTCAGGTGTATTGATAAAGTTGCTTATGAAATTAAATTGCCCAATGACCTTGCATCGGTCCATCCAACTTTCCATGTCTCCCTATTGAAGAAATGTGTTGGTGATTTGACATATATAGTGCCATTGGAGACCCCTTGTATAAAGAGAACCTTTCTTATAAAGAATTCCGATTGAGATTTTTGACCAGTAAGTCCAAAAGTTGAGAAACAAACAAGTTGCTTCCGTGAAGGTACTTTGGATGAATAAGTAAGTTGAGGGTGCTACTTGGGAGGCCGAGGCCGATATAATAACCCATTATCCTCATATATTTCCCTCAATCCCTACTCTATCTTGAGGTACTTAGTGTCTCATGGTTCACTCTATTGGTTTCACGTGTCTTAGTCATTCTAATGTTTTCTCATGCATGCATTCCTATGAAAACTTGTTTTTTGAGAAAATGTGTTACCTTGATTGATTTCTTCTTGTTTATGTGCATTTGAGTATGAGTTGCATATAGGCCTTATGAAATGATGTTTTGGATATGCTTTAGCTTGAGGTCGATTCTTCCTCCTCGGATATGTGCATTTATGACATAACATTCATGTAATACTATTAGATCTTTTTTTTACCCTTCTTATGATGTCTTGAGTTCCATTCGAGGATGAATGTTTCCAAGGGGGAGCTATTGTAACACCTCGGATTCAGAATAAAAGGAAAAAATGCAGATTAGTCAGCTTGTGTCTATTTCTATGGTTCCCCATCTACGGGTCGTAGGTGCACCTATGAGATGTAGGTGGAAACCGTAGGTGGTGGGGAATTGGTTTTTATAAAGTCAAGTCTTAGTACCTTGTTGGAGGTTCAACAGGATGGTTCATCGCTCCTTTGACGAGTTCAAGATAAGTCTTGTAGGTGACCACCAAACTTAGAAGGACCTACGAACTGTACATATGTTTCGTCGAATGTTGGCCAAAATTAGAGTCTCTGATCACTTTCTATAGTTGACCAATACGGTCCCTAGAAGGACCTATAGACCATAGGTCCAACCGTATATGGTGTTCGACAATTATTATATTTAAGGCTTTTAGTCTTTTACCTATTTTATTAATGCCTAAACGAGGTCGTTTTAATCCTAATCCCAGACCCTATATAAGACTTTTAAGCCTAAAATCTAACTACTCAAAATCTTTCTTCAAATTTCCCCGAATCCCTCTAAGTTCTTCCCCGATAAATTTTTCTCTCTAAAGCTTCAAGAAGAAGTCTAGGGTTTTAAGATCAAATCTAAAAATTCACCATTGATTGTGGGCTTTTGACTTCAAGATATGTTAGTATTCCACCTATGGAGTCCTTTCCTCCATATGGCTCCTAAATTCTCTAATTTTACAACGTTAGATTACCCAATTGAACTTAGAGTTTTACACAATGTTCATGGGTTATTTTCAATTATGATTGAATTGATAGTTTCGTATCCTATTATGCATAAATTTAAGTAATTACATGGTTTTTAGTTAAATTCACATGAACCCCTGCATGACTCCATGATTTCTAGATTTTATTTGTACCCTGTACCCCCACCCCTGATGGAATCCATGTTACAGGTCACATGGTCTATGTCGATTAAAGGTAAACTTCCCACAATAATGAACTAAGGTTACTTTCTAAAAGTATCTCACATGTGTTCTAAAGATGTTTCGCTTGCATTGACCATGATTATGACTTATGTTTATAACTTGTTATCTTAGGATTTAGATTGGTCATTGTGTGTCATGTAAAGTCTCGTTTTAGCATGATGTCATAACCCTTATGCATTGCTATCATACTTAGTACATCCTGTAACAACCCGAATATTTCAATGTTAAAACTCAAACCATTCTTCATTTACTTGTAGGGTCATATCGGGTGATTCTTAAATTTATCATATGCTTAAAGGTAAATTCTTTAGTGTGGGACTTATGTTGGATATCAATTAAGGTCACTAGAAACTGCTAGCACAAAGTAGAGTTGAAAGTTCCCTTATCGACTAAGTTTTGATGTAACATCCTAGTTGGGTCAAATTCAAATGACCATATCTCTTAGAGTTTTTAGAGTTACATGGCTCATAACCTATTAAATAAAAGGACTTTAAATATTTTTTGTAATGCCACAAATTTCACAACAATCCGAGGTTTGAGTAAAAAGTTATGACCATTTTAGTAACCTGATAGAGTGCAGTGATGAATTAGCCAACGGGAAAACATTTAAAAAGGGTTTTTTTTGTGTTTTTACCTCTAAGAAAACCCTAAACAAATTTATTGACTAATTAAAGACCCAAAACAATCAGAGATGCAGTCTCTTCTCTCTCAAACCCTAAGGCAAAGCCCGATGGAAATATAACAAAGTAGAAGACTCCATTCAAGATTCTTCCAATCTTTTCAAGATATTGCTTCAAGGTAAGTTTTTCTCCATGAATTCCATTCTTTCCAACTCAAATTCCATTATACAATTATGAATCACAAATAAAAATAACAATTCTTGGCCATAGAGATTTCAAAAAACTAATTCAAGACTCTCAAAAAAGGTTTTCTTGATTTTTCTCCTTCAAGTTAAGATTTCGAGGCTTATAATCAAGTACTTCTTCAAGATATCTCATAATTCTTCAAGAACCTTGTTCTTCCAGGTATGTAAGGCTATCATATTGTCGGACTAGTTGTCCTCACGCCCTAAATCTACTTTCAAATCAATAAAAGAGATATATAGGATTCTACCCCTAGATATGAGTATTCTTGAGATGAGTTATTTTTGAGTTCTCAAGTTCCTCTTTCTTTTTGAAATTCTATTCCTAATTATGTAATTGCTATACGCTATGCAGTTCTTGAGTTTATTCGTTCATGTTTATATTTCAGCATGAATCATATGAATTGTGTATTTTTTAGATGAGTAGTATCATTGAGTTTTGAGTTCCGAGTTCTTGAGTCCTTGCGTTCTCAGTACTGAGTTTCCATATTGCTATTAAAACCTCTAAGTTGAGTCGTCCATGTCCATAATTCTGCATGAGCCCTATTATTTGAATTAAAATTTTGAAATGCATTTTAAAACCAACACTTGAGTTCTTAAACAGAATTTTGAGAAAGTAAAGATGAGTTTTGAGAAAAGAGTTTCTAAAACATGATTCGTATTACGATCGAGTATGCCATCAATGTATGAGCATTATGATATCTAGATATACCATCAATATCTATGCAGTATGACTTCCCGATTCATCAATGATCATATTAAAATATGATTTTGATATGTTTTTTAGTAAGAGTTTTTAAGTATGAATTGACCAAAAGTATAAGGCAACTAAGGATTCCCCAATGTATCAGTTTTTGCATTGATTAAAGAGAAACTTTTATTTCTAAATGATTTATGAGCTAAAAAGAATTTTCAAGAGCAGATATTTCTTTTAAGAGGATAGTTTGACTAATTATCTCAAACCAGAGGAAGAGTTCTGCTTTTAAACATATGAACATGAGTTATATATATTATTGGTAGTAGTATTGAGCACCGATATGGGGCTGAGTTCAGATAACTCAAAATCCTAATAAACCATGTATGCCAGCATGGGTAAATGATCATTATTTTTTGATGATTACTCATTTCTTTTAAGCATAGCTTAGTTGATCCACTTAGTTGAGGTGTTCTACACCCCTAGCAAGGTATAGGACAGTTCTGGAAGCCTGGGCGATATTATATATCATCACATAGCTCATAGTGATGGTTGTCGGTTCTTTAAATGATTTAACTCCTTTATTTCATTAAATTCAGGTTAAGTACATTGTTATCTATAACAGTCCTTTCTTTCAGTTATTTTTTATTTATCTATATTACATATTCGTACTTTTAATGTACTGATGTCATTTGACCTGCATCTTTTAATAATGCAGATACAAATTCTTAGGATCCTCAACAAGAATCTGTTGAGATCACTTCATCCGCTCATCTACTTATGAGGAGTCGTGGGTACTATCCCGACACTTATCTTTGTATAGTAGAGGCTTCATATATAGACAATTTTGGAGATTCTTTCAGTTTCAAATATTTTATTTCAAACTTATGTTTCATACTCATTATATTCATCAATGTTTTGAGATTCAGTAAATTGGTTTTAAACATTTCTTACAATTTGATTCTTATGTATGCTCAAGTTAGTCTTCTTCTTGTAGTTAGCCAGGGTGAGGGTTTGCTTGGGGGACCAACAATGGTTCTCGAGTGTCGGCCACGTCCAGGGCGTACGTTCGGGTCGTGACACATTCTATGTACTAATTCATTCTTGTGACTATCGTTTTTCTCTAATGTAGGGTCCAATAGTCCTATTTCACACACTCGTGGCTAGATTGACCCTTTGAGCTTTTAGAGAGATTGGTGAGTCCTCATTTTCCGAGGATCGAGAATCTTTTAATTATTTATGTCATTTTCATTTCAGAATTATATGTGATATATGAAATATGTCCCAATCACTTTTCTTATGATGTATTAGATGGATTTGAGACTTATGATGGACGTTTGTTTTTGTTTTTATTATTTTTATTATTATTTTTTTTAATTATTATTCTTATTATTATTGTTATTATTATTATTGTTAGTATTAATATTATTATTATTATTATTATTGTTATTATTATTGTTATTATTGTTGTTGTTGTTATTATTATTATTATTATTATTATGTGCTTCTTTCTGTTGGGTATATTAAATTCCAATTCTCATTGGGCTTTTCCCCATCCAGTCCGCCCATACCCACAATTCCATGACCAAACCCAATTAAAGACCCATATCAACTAAAACTTAATTGAACCATCTTCTTTCTTCCTAAACCCTAGGACCCTTTTTTCTTCTTCCTTCTTTTCTTTCTTCAATAATTTCAAGATCTATTTCAAACCAAATGGTCAAATTTCAACAATACTATATTTAAGTTGAAGGATTCAAGTTAGAGTATTAATTTTGGAAGTATTCTCTGAATTCAAATGCTTATATATTCTTCCTTTCCTGTGTTGACGCAGTAGAATCCCACATATGTCATTGCGGAACGGTTTTTGTGGTACGAGAATTTGTGAATGGTATCTAGTTAGTGTAATGCTCTTAATTGCAATTATGATTATTTTTTGCATGGTAGTGAAATTATGTTTATTTTGGTTAATGTCCTTACTATTTAGGATTTGGTATAATCCGCAAGTATCATTATAATGTATTTTCATTGTTAACAAAATAAATTTGGATCAATTATGTTTTCTTTTTTTGGATCAGTTTTGGTTCAGATTTTTTTTTCAAATTTTTATTGTTTGTTTTGATCTCATAATGGTGCACTTTTGTTGCATTTTAGCCACTGTAAAGTCTTGATTTTAATTCTTGAGTTATATATACATGATTAATGTAGACAATTGAATAGAAGAAGTTATTCATCCTAGATGACCATGATTTATTGTTCAATGTGGTGTTTGGCTATGGAAATTAACAATGTTTATTTCTCAAGTAATTGGAATGCCACTTGTGCTTGGCTATGGACACTAATAAAAAAGAAACAAAATGAAGTCAAAGGGACAATATAGTATATGGAAGAAGCATTGCTGCTAACAACAAAAACAAAATTAACAAAACGCTCCATTGTGAGCTAGATATTGAAAAATAATAGACTCATTGATGAAGAAATAATACAATATTAACAGAGTCACATTCAAGGAAATAGGAGATTAAGATGCAGAAATATACTAGCATATCTTCACTCAGTGGAGTTTATGAAAAAAAAATAGTATATAAGAACAAGAAAATAAAAAGTATCTATCAGCCTTTTAATAGAATATCCCTATCAAAAAGATACTTGTAACCATTCACAAGAACAAATGGAATGAAATGTAAACAACACCATTAATAAGTGCAGTAAGTATAATTATTGTTTAGATCCATAAGAAATAAACACACTAACTATAGTTCCAATTCTAACATGACTTCCACAAGTTGTATTTTTTTTCTATTTGTGTCTTATTCTTCTTCAACATTGTATTTTCAGCCGACGTTCCATATATTCAAGATCATTAGTGCGATTCAAATTTACAAACTCTCTAGACACCAGGTGGAAACCAATAGAACCTTCCTGCAAGTGCGCTGGTTTATATTGCGGATGGTTCTTGTCAAAGAGTGAATTAATTTTTGGCATCACGTTCTTAAATCACAAAATACCATTCTCTTGAATTTCCACCATAAGATCATAAAATTCCATCACTGGATTGATAGGATGACTGATCATTTCATAGTACTCATTCCACATATCCATTATTGCAGGATCATTCTTTTCTACTATTAATAGGACTAATCAACTAGTCAAGAGAATTTACCAATTTTTACTAGATTGGAAATATATAGCATAACACAAGGGCGCCAATGTGCCAATATAACATTCTGTAATGACATATGCAGACTCTCCTGCATAAAGATAAGAACAGAAGAAGATATAGAAATTTGAATGGAGAGAAGACTTCAAAAACTAATACTTTAACATGAATCCTTAAACTTCAATATACTATTGCGCTAAAAATTTTACCGTATTATTTGAAATAGATCTTGAAATTTTTGAAGAAAGAAAAGAGGGCATTAGGGTTTAGGGAGAAATAAGATCGATCAATTAGTTTTTAGTTTATATGGGTATTTAATTGGGTTTGGGCATGTCACGCCCCGATCTACACCATAGACGTGGCCGGCAATTGAGAACCATTGTTGGCTCCAAGCAACCCTTGGCCTGGCTCGACTCTCAGCGCAAGACTTACTCATTAATCAAAGAACTCAAAGGAAAGCTTTGACTCAAAAGTCTCAAATACTTAAACTCAAAATATTTAAATATAAACATTCAATTGGCCAAAGAGGCAATTCAAGTCTCAACATAAACAATGGAATCGAAAGAGACTAATGAATTACCACTGTCTATCTATCTATGAAGCCTCTACTAACTGAGATGGATGTCGGGACAAGACCCACAACATCCTAATAACAATAGTGAAATGATAAAAACTTAAATGAGTGATCCTCCAGAAGCAAGGATGCACACCAAACAACTCTGGAACTTCAAATGGTATCAACGAATCGCCTATTGATGACTCTGATCTCTTGTATCCGCATCATGAAATGATGCAGGCCAAATGTCATCAGTACATTGAATGTACGAGCATGGAAGGGAAAAACTGAACATAACATAAAGCTTGAACTTGGAAAGAATGAAACATACTCACCTTGAAGCTACTCAATTCAACTCAACTCAATGCAGTATAACATAACAATAAAGATGCAATTTATGTAAATCATTTAAAATAGTAGATAACAACTCAATGTATTTGAAAATACAATAATAACTCTGTTCATATGCAAAAATACAAAATAACTCTGTTTGGGAGATTCTTCTAACCGACAACCATCACTATGAGCTATGTGATGATACAACATCTCGCCCATGCTGCCAGAACTGTTCTATACCTTGCCGGGGTGTAATTCCTCAACTAAGTGGATCCACTAAGCTATTCTTAAATAGCAATAAGGAATCATCTAAAAAGTATGACCCTTTCTACACACATTGGCTACATGGTTTATGGGGCGTGTGAATTGTTTGAACTCTCCCCAATATCGCTGCTCAATACTACTCTCAAAATATAACTTAGCTCATATGTTTTAAAGAAAACATTTCCTAATCCTTAACTTTGACATTATTACTCAAACAATTTCTCAAAAAAGAATGGCACTCAAAACTGCTCATGAACTCTTTGGGAAATCAGTGTTTCCTCTCATCTTTAATGTAAAATCATTTACTCTTGGGAATACTTAGTTCCCAAGTGTTAATATAACTTTTAAAAGATTTCAAAAGTCTTCTCTAAATGACTCGAGAGAACTCTAAAGACTTGACTGTTAACACTATCTTGAATTTGAATTATGAATTCAAGGGCTACGATTTCATGTTATGGATGATGTCTCGATGTTTAGATGTAGTTTAGAGCAGTTAGAATTAATAGGGAGTAAAGGTACACTTTAAAAGGACTCAGACGGGAAAAATGACATAAACTGGGTAGGGGCAGGAGACGTTGGAGCACTGAGTGGCGCGGGGCACCAACCTCTATACTACAATAGATTCTTCCTCACGCACTGGTGGGGCGGTGGACGTGCCCTTGCCCAGATTTTCCCGACTAATTTTCTTTGTCATTTTCTGACCCTAATTCGCCTAGAATCAAATGGTTTCTTCCAAACTCAGTTAGATTCAAATACCCGACGTAATTACACGATAATCTACTCAAAACAACCCTCAAATCACTAACATTCATCTCACGAATTCATCAAAACCCCAACAATCATGATTAAAAATGAAATTTTAAGAAACTCATCAAGAACTCAAATCCTTCAAACTCAAGAATGAAATTTGCATTAAAATTGCATGATTGGTGTGTGGATGAATGAACCCAACACCATGAGAACTCACAAGCCTTAATTTGGCATAAATCCTCGAAAAATCTCACGAATTCAGACGAACTCCTTGAACCTTTCCTCTTTTCTCCTAGTCTCGCTTCTTAAACTCTCTTCTAAAACCCTAAGCATAAATTAGGATTTGTAAAACTGACCCAAATCAGATTTTACCCCAAAATATTTACTAAAAAGCTTTTAATCTGAAGGGGTAAGGAAAAGATCAAAATAACCCTCATAATTTAAGGTGACTTTCCTTAACTCGACAAGAATATTTAAAATGGACATATGTCCCTCATACAAACATGAAACTTAGCAAACTCGGTGGCGTTGGAAAGAGGATTCCAAGACCTTTCATTTAATAGCTTTTGGTCACCTAACTCATCATGTACTGAAAGTTATGGTTGTTTGAATTTGACCCAAAAGTCACAACTTAGCATAGCTAGCAAAATTCTCAATTTTGCTATTTCCAATTTAGAGCTTTCTAAATTTAGCTCTTTATAAGGCGGGATATTACAATATCTCCCCCTTTGGAACATTCGTCCTTGAATGAGATCACTCTTAGTAAAACTAAGGGTGAAAACATCTAACAAACTACTCAAACACCCAACATGGAAATTTACACAACATTTCAACTTAAAAAGTACCAAGAAAAAAATTAGTACCTTGATTTTGGATTTCTCCGAACTCAAAGAGATGTGGGTATCTCTTCTTCATATCCTCCTCAACTTCCCAAGTTGCTTCCTCAACAAACTAATTCCTCCATAAGACCTTGACTGATTCTACCTCCATAAGACCTTGATTGATGCTACTTCCTCAATACTTTTGCTAATAATAACTGATCCATAAAGATCTTGGGCTTTTATTTTCAGCCACCTCTAGTATGATGGGTAGTCAAATGAATCTGAGAAATGCACGAGCATGAATAAATATCTATTACATAGCTCTATTGCATGATTAAGAGTATGAAAGAAGGGAAACTTTTCTTAAATGCTTGTAGTCACTTATTTATAAAAGTGGGCCCCTCACAACCATAAATAAGATGCTACTTGACACGATTTCATAGACACCCTAGGACACTTAAACTCTGTGCTCTGATACCAAGTTTGTCACGACCCGAGCCTACACCCTTGACATGTCCGGCACTCGAGAACCATTGTTGGTCCCCAAGCAAACCCTCATCCTGGCTGACTACAAGGGGAAGACTAAATCAAGAATACAAAGCTTAAAAACTGAACAAAATTCATTGAACTCAATAACAAATCTTTAACTCAAATGAATAACTCTGAATAAAAATAATATATTCAACTCACCATAAATAGGCAACTTAAGTCTTTAAAACATTTTTTACAAAATAGATGCATAGACTTGTGAAACTCTATTGTCTATCTATGAAGCTTGTAAATTACGAAGATGGAATTTGGGACAATACCCACGACATCTTAACAAAACTGAAACAAAAGTAATTACATCCTCCGTAAGCAAGAAGGCTCACCATAGCTAACTCGAACTGCATGTGGTATCAACGAAGTGCCTGTTGATGATCCTGAATACATGCATCTTCATCATGAAATAATGCAGGCCAAAATGGCTCAGTACATGGAATGTACGAGCATGTAAGGGGAATTCTAAAGCATAACATAAGCTTGAACTTGATAAAAAGAAAACATATTACCTCTTCTCAAGTCACTCAACTCAAGGAATACTCAAAACTACTCAAACCTACTCAACTCAGAAGTACCTTAGGATAAGAAACTCAACTCCGTAATAAGGTTCTAAACTAAATGAAATGGGGCTCAACTAAACAATAAGGTATTCGACTCAATGAAACATAGTTCAACTCAAGATATTGAAGAATAAAGTAACAATAAAAAATGTGATATATGGAAAGCTTTTAAAACAGTAGATAGCAACTCAATGTATTGAAGAATACAATAACAACTCAATTTGTATATAATAAAATATAATATAACTCTGTGAGAGATTCTCTAACCGACAACCATCACTATGAGTTATGTGATGATACAACGTCTCACCCACTCTACCAAAACTATCCTATACTTTGCCAGGGTATAAGACCTCTCAACTAAGTGTATCCACTAATATATGTTTAAAAGTATTAAGGAATCATCTAAACAGAATGACACTTTCTGCCAACGTTGGCTACATGGTTTATGGAGACTTAAGGTATCTAAACTCATCCCCATATTGGTGCTCAATACTACTCACAAAAATATACTCAGCTCATATGTTTTAAAACATAACACTTTCTGTGGTTTGAGATTGTTACTCCAAATCTTTCTCTAAAAAGAGATGTTACTCAAACTGCTCAAAACTCATTTGGAAATCTCAGTTTCCTCCTCTTTTAAATGTGAAAAAATTTACTCTTGGGACTACTTAGTTCCCATATATCAGTTTAAAGAAATTGAACTCGAATATACTCTTTCTCTACTCAAGTGCTCAAGTCTTAAAACAAATTTAGAAAAAAATGTAAAAGACATCTAAAAATAGGGTTCATGCCGAATAATGGACGTGAATGACTCAATTCAAGGTTTTCAATAACAATACATAGAACTCAATACTCAGAATTCAACAACATAGAACTCAACAACTTCAATGATACTTCTCATTTCAAGAATTCTCAACTCAGAGGGTTGATGCGGAATGATGGGCATGAACAACTCAACTCAAGGGCTTGATGATACTACTCATCTCAAGAATTCTCAACTCATAAGGTTCATGCAGAATTATGGGAATGAACAACTCAACTCAATGACTTCATGAGTAACATGTAATAGTCTCATGATTAGTAATATAATCTCAAAAGGATTAGTAACTCAATGTTCAAAAACTATTAATTGATGATTGTAGAGATTAGGTTATTGTGGACATAGATTGAGAATGTGGGTCTGAGTTCAATCTTTCTAATCTAGCTTGAAAAAGTAGATTGATTGAGGTTTTGGGTTGTTTATATTTTTTGGGCTTGTTGAGGTTTGAGATAACTCGCTTGATTCATAATAGTTGATTGAAAAATAGCTATTACACTTAAGGCCTAGCCTACCCACTAAGATTCAACGACTGCTAGTAAGTAATAATCACCCATTCAGATAAATTAGTATTCATTGATCAAACTCCCAAGCATCTATCGCTACTTGATTACTCTCGTGTTCTAGTAGTTATTAATTGTTTACTCTAACAATTAACAATTAGAACACTCTAGTTGTCAAACCCTTTCCATTTACTTTAATTATTTCCAAAATGTTTAATCCTACAAACGATTAGAACACCCTTTTTACTTCATAATTGAATTCTTTACTATATCACTCCGTGTGGGATCGACCCCAACTCTAAGTTGGGTTTATACTTGATTTCGATCGCCTACACTTAAAATCAACTGAAATGTAGTTAAGTGTTAACAAATATCGCATCGCTGCCGGGGAGTGGTGTTTAGAATTCTGTTAGTGAAGTTTAGTTGCG
Source organism: Solanum tuberosum (assembly GCF_000226075.1). NCBI lineage: Eukaryota > Viridiplantae > Streptophyta > Magnoliopsida > Solanales > Solanaceae > Solanum > Solanum tuberosum. The sequence continues at coordinate 55,304 of NW_006239479.1, forward strand.
AACTAATCTGGTTGTAGTTGAATCATTTTATTTTGGTTTGTCGTTGGTTGCTCGTAAACAGGTGACGAGATGAATGTTAAGGGGAGCAATGCTAGCCAACTTGGGCACAATGACAACATCAAGAACTTTCACAATGTCAATGAAGATCAGTTGGGAAGTGCGGGTGCTATTCAATTGCCTCCAGTTATTGGCAATGCAGTATTTTATGTGACTCACACTATGTTGCAGTTTTTGCAAATTAAGGGTTTATTTGGAGGCCTAGATACTAAGGACCCTCATGAACACATCCGAAACTTTGTGGATGTGTGTGGGCCATTCTCCTTCAAAAAGATCACTAAGGAGTTGGTCCGACATCGTTTGTTTTTCTTTTCTCTAATGGGAGAGGAAACGAAGTGGTTGACTGATTTACAAAGGGATTCAATCACTTCTTTGGAGGAGCTCACTGATGAGTTTTATGTAAGGTTTTTCCTCCCTAGAAGATTATTTCATAGAGAGATAATATTAAGAACTTCAAATGATTGGATGGTGAACCAATTCATTAGACATGGTTGAGGTTTCAGAAGTTGATGCTCCAATGTCCAACTCATGGACTCACAAACAATGTGTTGTTACAAGACTTCTACCAGAGTATAGACTCAGTCAATAAAGGTGTAGCTGACCATCTTTTCCAAGGAGGAATCATGCAACAACCGTTTGAAATAACATCTTCTCTTCTTGATGGGATGAAAAAGATTAATTATGCCTGGTACACTAGGAAAGATCAGGTGTCTCCTTTGACCATCCGGATGAAAAAGGAACATATAAAACAGGACCAAGAGCATGATGAAAACATGGCCAAGATGATGACCCAAATGGATCTATTATCGAAACATGTCATGGGATGTGGTTCTAAGGTTGTGAATGCAGTCAGATTTAGTGGAGTAAGTCCTGATGAATCGCACATTGAAATTATGTAAAATGAACAAGCATTTTTAAAAAATCAAGGAGGAGGTTTCTGCCCGAACTATTTAAGAGTACTCTATCACCCCGGTAAGGCAAATATAATTGTGGATGCTCCTAACAAGTTATCAATAGGTAGTATTTCCTACGTGGAAGAAGGGAAAAAAGAGTTATTTTGTGATATTCATAGATTTGTCCGATTGGGTCTTCGGCTGGCTGAGTCCGCCAAAGGTGGTGTTATGGTGGCTCAAAACCATCTTTTATGTAAGATGTGGAGGCAAAGAAAGGTCACCCAATCTTGACTGAGTTAAGGGTAGTGGTGTTTAAAAAGTCCATTAAGGCTTTCTCCCAGGGAGGAGATAATCTTCTTTGATATTAAGGTCACTTGTGTGTTCCCAATGTTGACGACTTGAAAGACGAATCTTATCAAAAGCCCATAGTTCTCGATTTTCCATTTACCTGGGAGCCAATAAGATGTACCGCGACTTGTGGGAGGTGTATTGGTGGAATGGAATGAAGAAGGATATTGTGGAATTTGTGGGTAAGTGTTCTAATTGTGAATAATTGAAAGTCGAGCATCAAAAGCAGGGAGGTTTGTCCCAGGATATTAGTATTCCTATGTGGAAGTGGGAAGATTTGAATATAGATTTTATTATTGGTTTACCCCGTAATAACATGACTCAATTGGGGTTATTATTGATCGTATGAGGAAATCAACTCATTTTATTCCCGTTAAGGTATTTTATTCGCGGAGGACTATGCTAAGTTTTACATATGGGAGATGTTTAGGTTTCTTGGAGTACCCTTATTCATTTTCTCTGATTGTGGTACTATATTTACTTATCAAATTTGGAGTCTTTCTAGAAAGGCCTTGGTACTTGTGTTAAGCTTAGTATGGAATTTCATCCCAAAACCGATGGGCAAGCGGTGCGTACTATCAAAAATTTGGAAGATATGTTGAGAGCTTGTGTGATTGATATCAAGGGTAATTGGGATGATCATTTACCTTTGATTGAGTTTGCGAATAATAATAGCTATAATTCTAGCCTTGGTATGACTCCATTTGAGGCAGTTTATGGTAGTATGTAAAGATCTCCTATAGGTTGGTTTGAAGTTGGTGAAATTGCTTTATAAGTCCTGAGTTTGTAAATGAGGGTGTGGACAATGTTCAGCTTATTAGAGAATGGTTGAAAACGACTCAGAGTCGACAAAAGTCGTATGCCAAAGTTAGAAGAAGAGATCTAGAACTTGAAAGTTTCACCCATAAAGGGTGTAATGAGGTTTGGAAAGAAAGGGAAGCTTACTCCTCGTTATGTGTACCCATAACAAATTTTGAGGCGTATTGGTAAAGTTGCTTATGAAATTAAATTACCCAATGATCTTGCATCGGTGCATCCAGGTTTCCATGTCTTCCTATTGAAGAAATGGGTTGGTGATTTGACATATATAGTGCCATTGTAGAGCCCTGGTATAAAAGAGAACCTTTCTTATAAAGAATTCTGATTGAGATTTTTGACTAGTAAGTCCGAAAGTTGAGAAACAAACAAATTGCTTCCGTAAAGGTACTTTGGAGGATTCAGTAAGTTGAGAGTGTTACTTGGGAGGCCGAGGCCGATATGATATCCCATTATCCTCATCTCTTTCCCCCCATCCCTACTGTATCTTGAGGTACTTAGTGTCTCATGGTTCACTCTTTTGGTTTCATGTGTCTTAGTCATTCTAGTGTTTTCTCATGCATGCATGTCTATGAAAACTTGTTTTTTTTTTGAGAAAATGAGTTAACTTGATTGATTTCTTCATGTTTATGCGCATTTGAGTATGAGTTGCATATAGGCCTTATGAAATGATGTTGTGGATATTCTTTAGCTTGGGGTCTATTCTTCCTCCTCGGATATGTGCATTTATGACATAACATTCATATCATACTATTAGATCTTTTTTCTACCCTTCTTATGATGTCTTAAGTTCCATTCAAGGATGAATGTTCCCAGTGGGGAGCTATTCTAACACCTTGGATTCGGAAAAAAAAAGGAAAAAATGCAGATTAGTCAGATTATAAAGTCAAGTCTTAGTACCTTTTTGAAGGTTCAACATGATGGTTCATTGCTCCTTTGACGAGTTCAAGATAAGTCTCGTAGGTGACTACCAGACTTGGTGGAATTTTAAAGCTTAAAGTTGGTTCCTACGGTTGATATGTACGATTTGTAGAAGGACCTACGAACTTTACATAGGTTCCGTCGAACGTTGGCCAAAATTAGACTCTCTGATCACTTTCTACAGTTAACCTGTACGGTCCCTAGAAGGACCTATAGACCATAGGTCCAACCGTATATGGTGTTCGACAATTATTATTTTTAAGGCTTTTTAGTCTTTTACCTATTTGATTAATGCCTAAACAAGGTTGTTTTAATCCTAATCCTAGACCCTATATAAGACTTTTAAGCCTAAGATTTCACTACTCTAAATCATTCTTCAAATTTCCCTGAATCCCTCCAAGTTCTTCCCCGATAAATTTTTCTCTCTAAAGTTTCAAGAAGAAGTCTAGGGTTTTAAGATCAAATCTGATAATCACCATTGATTGTGGGCTTTTGACATGAAGATATGTTAGTATTTCACCTATGGAGTCATTTCCTCTATATGGCTCTTAAATTCTCTAATTTTACAATGTTAGATTACCCAATTGAACTTAGAGGTTTATTCAATGTTCATGGGTTATTTTCAATTATGATCAAATTGATAGTTTCGTATCCTATTATGCATAAATTGAAGTAATTACATGGTTTTTAGTTAAATTCACATGAACCCCTACATGACTCCATGATTTCTAGATTTTAATCATATGATGAATCTTATGATTTATGAATTATGAATTTAATATGCATATTTTTTTTTGTGAAATTGATATAAATGGTTTAAAATTGCTTTGAGTGTAAAGTATGGATGTTGTTGTTATGATGAAAGGATTTCTCACATACTACTCAAAATATGAATGTGATAGGATTATCTTACAAAAAGGATTCATAAGGCTTAAAGGTTTTCTTACCTAGTTGAATAAAGACTAAGGAGCAATTCTAACTAACTCTAGCTTGGATTGATTACTTAAATGTGTCTTTCCATTGATAATAAGATGAAAATAATTAATGACTATTCCCAGGGATTTATTCTTAGAACCAAGTGGAGTAGTGGTGATTTCCCGTGTCCCATAAACTATGTGCCACCATAGGATGATTGTCTTAGATAGACATTAGCTAGTTGAACCACTTTAGCTCAAGACTCATGGTCCTTACATTAGAAAGTAGGGCATTCTCTTTTCGGTATGGGATAGAGATACGATTCCATGTTTGGGGAGGCTAATGGGTGGATTGGATCGGATATGGATGGATTGAATATGGATTGAGCTAAAATGGATTGGATCAAAATCCACCCATATAAAATATGAGTTAGTATGGATTTGGTCAAATATGGTTTGAGTAAAATGGTTGTAACCCACATTAATTTCCTAAAGCCAAAAAAAATTAAATCAAAGCTAAATTATTAATACCTCAACCCCTACCACCACACCCCCACCCCAATATTATTATTATATATAAAAAATATTTAATACAAAAAAAGAAATTTTATTTTGTTACCCTATACCCCCACGCTTGATGGAATCCATGTTATAGCTCACATGGTCTACGTCGGTTAAAGGTAAACGTCCCACAATAATGAACGAAGGTTACTTTCTAAAAGTATCTCACATGTGCTCTAAAGATGTTTAGTATGCATTGACCATGATTATAACTTATGTTTATAATATGTTATCTTATGATTTAGCTTGGTCATTGTGTGTCATGTAATGTCTCTTTTTAGCATAATGTCATAACCCTTATGCATTGCTATCATACTTACTACATTCTGTAACACCCCAAAAATCTCTATGTTAAAACTCGAACCATTCTTCATTTACTTGTAGGGTCATATCGGGTGATTCTTAAATTTCTCATATGTGTAAACGTAAATTCTTTAGTTTGGGAATTATTTTGGATATAAATTAAGGTCACTAGAAACTGCTAGCACAAAGTAGAGTTGAAAGTTTTCTTAACGATTAAGTTTTGATGTAACATCCTAATTGGGTCAAATTCAAACGACCATATATCTTAGAGTTTAGAGAGGTACATGGACCTATCAAATAAAAGTAATTTAAATCTTTTTTCTAACGCCACACATTTTTGAACAATCCGAGGTTTGAGTAAAAAGTTATGACCATTTTAATAACCTGATACAGTGCCGTGACGAATTAGCTGACGGGAAAACATTAAAAAGGGTATTTTGTTGTCTTTTTACCTCTAAGAAAACCCTATACGAATTTCTTGACTAATTAAAGACCCAAAACAATCAAATTTTCATCTCTTAATTCATCATTCTCTTCTCTCTCAAACCCTAAGGCGAAACCCTAAGGAAAAATCAAAGTAGAAGACTCCATTCAAGATTCTTTCAATCTTACTCAAGATATTTCTTCAAGGTAAGTCTTTCTCAATGAATTCCATTCTTTCCAACTCAAATTCCCTTATACAATTATGAAGTACTAATGAAAATAACAATTTTTGGCCATATTCAAGAAACTAATTCAAGAATCTCAAGAAAGGTTTTCTTGATATTTCTCCTTCAAGCTAGGATTTCAAGGCTTATAATCAAGTACTTTTTCAAGATATCTCAAGATTCTTCAATAATCTTGTTCTTCCAGGTATGTAAAGCTATCATTGTGTTGGATTAGTTTGTCATGACGCCCTAAATATACTTTCAAATTAGTAAAAGAGATATCTCGGATTCTGCCCCTAGATGTGAGTATTCTTGAAATGAGATGTTTTTGAGTTCTCAAGTTCCTTTTTCTTTTTCAAATTATATTCCTAAATATTGATTTGCTATATGCTATGCATTTCTTAAGTTGATTCGTTCATGTTTATATTTCAACATGAATCACATGAATTGAGTATTTTTTAGATGAGTAGTATTGTTGAGTTTTGAGTTCCGAGTTCTTGAGTCCTTGCGTTCTCAGTATTGAGTTTCCATATTGCTATTAAAACCCCTCAATTGAGTCGTTTATGTCCATAATTCTGCATGAGCCCTATTATTTGAGTTAAAAAATTTGAAAAGCATTTTAAAACCAACACTTGAGTTCTTAAAAAGAATTTTGAGAAAGTAAAGATGAGTTTGAGAAAAGAGTTTCTAAAACATGATTAGTATGACGATCGAATATGCCATCAATGTATGACCAGTATAGTATCTAGATATACCATCAATATTTGTGCCATATGACTTTCCGATTCATCAATGATCATATTAAAATATGATTTTGATATGTTTTTGAGTAAGATTTTTTAAGTATGAATTGAGCAAGAGTATAAGGCAACTAAGTATTCTCAAATGTATCAATTTTTACATTGATAAAAGAAAACTTTGATTTCTCAATGAGTTATGAGCTTAAGAAATTTCAAGAGCAGTTACCTCTTTTAAAAGGATAGTTTGAGCAATTATCTCAAAGCAGAGGAAGATATGTTTTTAAAGATATGAACATGAGTTATATATATTATTGGAAGTAGGATTGAGCACCGATATGGGGATTAATTCAGATATCTCAAAATCCTAATAAACCATGTATGCCAGCATGGGTAAATGGTCATACTTTTTAGATGATTCCTTATTGATTTTATGCATAGCTTAGTTGATCCACTTAGTTGAGGTGTGATTTCACGTATCATGACACTTTTTCCAATTCTAAGTGCCAACGATCGTTAGTCAATAATATAACCCAACTAAGTGAGTTGGGGTCGAATCCCACAAGGAGCGATACGTGTTTGAGAATCAATAGGCAAGTACGAACATGCTCAAGTCAATCATAGGAATAAATATTATTGAATAATAACATAATTCAAATTAAGGGTTGACACAAGTGTCAAATAAAGGGGTGTTGGTTTTAACTATCAGCTACAACAACAACAAATAACAAGATTGAGACGGGTTCTTGGGATGTGATTGGATTATAAGCTAATATAGACAAATGAGTAATTGCAACTGTTAGTAAATAACTATAAATAAGTGAATAAGCTAGACTTTAGTGGGGATAAACTTTCTCTCGAACAATTTACCCAGATTCAAGTTGGTTTCTCTCGAACACCAACAAGCATGCAAGTAATAATAGCTTATGCTTTAGTCCATTCATTCTCTCAAGCTGAATGTATGGAAAAGGGTTTAGGATTCACTCTCTCGAGTTGCATGACAACACAATACCCACTGACCATCAATTCAGTAAACTTGGTTTTAAGGCCTCTCTCTCGAGCAAGCCAAAAACACAAAAGGAGGAATGCATTCACAACTACAATACTTTAATTTCAACCTCAATTACTGAATGAAATCACTTCTAGACAATATTTAAACTAACAATTAGCAATACCCAGCAGCTAAATCAACCCATAATCACATACTCACACCCTAAATATTGGGGTTTTAGCTAGACATCATAAAAAGATAGAAATCGTTACCAAATTGTGTTTCCATCAACTGGGTAAGATCAATTTCATCTTTACAAAGGTACAAATTGAAAAATCTCAAAGACCCACTTCCAATTTCTCAAAAATGGAAAACTTCAATTCTTCAAAGCTAAGGAAAAGTTTTGTCTCAATACTCAGAGTTCAAACTCAAAAATTATTCTAATGAATGTTCAGGATAAAATTTTATACTAAACATAATGTTTGAAAATGTATTTATAGTCGCAAATAATATGTTGCGAAGGACCATTCGGCGCAATAAGTCGGGATCGTCGATCAGCTCGACGATCCACTTTTTGGTCTGTTCCATTGCCTTTTTGCTTTGGCCTTCATCATCTTCAAGTTCTGTAACTTTAGGCGATCCAAAACTACATCACGGAACCGTTCGGCGACACGCCAACTGCTCCTTTCTATCACCGACTTGATTTTATCCTTCAGGGCTTGGCACACTGGAACTTTAGGTGAGGTAATAGCTACTCGGCGACTCGCCCAATGGATTAAGTGATCAACATGCTTTCTTTTCTTTGTTCTTTCAGCTGCCTTGTTCCTTTTTGCTCGTTAGTTTCCATGCTTTGTTCCTCAATCCAAAAACCTGGAAATCAAGGATTTTACACTAGCTATTGGCACAAAATGAGCATTTGAGGACACTAAATCTATCCAAATAAATCACCAAATGAGTCCAAATCTTGGACTCATCAATACCCCCAACTTAAACTTTTATTTGTCCTCAAGTAAAACTCAAGGTTATTAGTTCAAAAAGGATGTCTCAAATAGTGCTACACAAGACTCAATCATGAATGCACACAAAAAGACTCAACTTACTCATGGAAGGATCAATTGTGCACTCAAAGATTCAAGTTGTGACTCACTATTATCAAAGATTCTCAAGTTCACAATTCTTACTTCAAATGCAAGTTCAAACTCAACAAAGGTATTCAAATGCCCTCACAGAAAGAATAATTCCACATTCACACACAATGGTTCAACAATTTATAGCTTTGGAATCACTATCAACACTGACACTCACAACTATGAACACAATGCATGATTACACTCATAGGTTTGCCCGTATTTTCCAATCAACACTTGTTTGAGCTCACTCAAGATCAAAACGGTCTTTTCAAGGCTTGTAACGGTGCTGAGTGTAAAGGTATGGTCATTTAAGCTCAGTGACTTCTATCCTCATGAAATGTGGTGTGAACAACACTTCCTTTCCTTTTCCTCATCATTTTATTTACTCATGCTCAAAAGTCACCCAATTATTCACTTTCAATGAACTGTTGGACACCCAATTTCTTTTTGCATTTTCACAACTTTTTTATTCCTTTTCATTCTTTTTCTTTTTCATTTTTCTCTTCTTCTTTTTTTTGTATGGAGGGGTTCTATCTTTTTCAAAACCATGGGTAAAGGAGACTTATTTGCAGTTCTTGATTTACCTTCTCTTTTCACCACAACCCCAACTTAGGCTTTTGGCCTAAGTTGGTTGTTCACACGAACCACAAATCATGAGGATTAAGAGTGAAGGGATAAAGAAAGGTCAAAATTTGCATCAAGTTTCTTCCAAGGAAAGGTTAAGGCTCAAAAGGTATTCAAGCAAAGTTCACACACTCACAAGGTAGGCCACAAAAGAGGTATAATGTCAAATTGTTTCACTCTTTAAAGTTGCCTCAGATAATTTCAAGAGATTTTATCACTTAGTCAATTGGACCAACGGGGTAAATTCTAGGTGTCATCACACATGGTTCACGGTATGCTCATCACTCAAGGCATTCACACCAATGTCAAACAAGACTCCACACTTTTGCTAGTGTGAAATATTCATCACAAGAGACTCAATTTGATACTTGGCTAGTCACAACGAGATGCAAAAAGTTCACATATTTTCTATGCCACTTCATTTGGCTTCATCGTAGCCGCACTTTCATTTTTTTCCGATTATGAACACTATTCAAGTCATCGGTATTGATCAAGACTGATACTCAAATTTGCAAGAGAACAACCACATTCAAACACAAACAAGAGATGGCACAAGTTTTTCGAAAGGGTCCAAAAATTATTTACAATTAAAACAAGGAGCCACAAGCTCAATCATCCACAAAAATAGTGCTAACACAATATATATCACAAAACCCAAATGTACGAACAAAGCAATAATCACAAAAAGTTGGCCTCACTCCACCACAACAAAAGCTATTTGTCCTCAAATGCAAAAAATAAAATAGCCAACAGTCAATAAAAGTAAGACAGAGAGGGAGGTAAAAAGGGGATCCTTTCTAAATAGTCGCTTCATCTGTCGGAACATCAGTGCCCGGTGCATCAATCTGGTCTTAGGTCTCAGTACCCGGAGTCACATCCACCGTATCAACAACTTGAGTAGGGTCAACCAAGGGTGTATCTGACAAAGAAGCCTACACAACCACATCTACCATGGCCTCCTCAGTCTCCGTATGGCCCTCGTAAGAAGCCTCCTCAGCAACCCCAAGCATCTCCTCATTCGTATCCGCCTCAAACATAGGATCCGCTACTATCTCAACTCGAATATCATCTCCGGTGGTAGCCGGAGGCATGTCTTGCTCAACTAGCACATCTGGGACCTCCATCGTCCCAAAGATCATAGACATATCAGTGGACTTTAGTTGATCCACATCTCTTCTCAGTGTAGGAATGACAGCTTTTAGAGCCGTCACCTTCTCGGTGGCCCCTTGGCAACGCTCACACACTATTATCCTAGCCTCAAGGGTAATAATGGTAGCACTCAATGGTGTCATAACATTAACAAGGGTTGTCTGAATCATGCCCGGAAAGGAGGCCTCAAGTCTTGCAGCACGACGATCGACAGAATAGGCTAGCTGCCCCATATGAATTAATGCAGCCTCTGTGAGCGGGGGCCGGGAAACAACAACAACATCATATCTGGGAGGCAATGTAGCAGTAGAGGAACCTGGAGCATCATAAGGAACAACACTAGAAGTACTTGAATGCCCAGGGGTCGGAGTTGGCAAAGATGCCTCTGCAGGTAATTTTTCTGTATCCATAACCGGGGAAGGGTCCACCTGGGCTGACTTTTTCTTCTCTGCCTCATCTTTTAAATACCCCCCCTCAATACTTCGGATATCAGCAGAAGATCTGGGAATCACTTTCACATATTTCTTCTCATCTCTAGGAACCCGAGCCCATCTGTACAACTCGGTGATCAATACCGAAAAGGGGAGGGAAGTCTGGCGTTGTTTGGACCTCATGGCCATCACCTTCTCAACGATCATACCCAAATTTATGCACTCTCGTGCAATGATCAAGCCAAGACAAGCCATTTTTGTGTGGCGAAGGACAGACTCATTCTTCGATGGCATGACAGTGTTGTTGATGAAGTCAAACCAGTACCTCACAGCTACATGTAGGTCCCTCTTCTCTATCGGAGCCCCTGCCTCTAACCACCTCGGAGTACCATCACTTATGAGATGGGCAAGCCAGCTTTTAATTCTCTCCAAGGAGTTAGTCTTTACCCTTTAATGGTCGGCGTCAACAATGTTGTTGGTACACTCTAATACCGCATTTATAGTAGTACTGTCACACAACACTCTCTTACCCCGGACAACCACATAATCAACCGGCTTGAATTTGGAATGTATGGGCCACGGGGCTTGGTGAACAGCTAGAACTTGTGTGACTTTAGGCATTTTATAATTTCTGGATACCTGTTAATGACACCACTTTCGACAACCGCTTCTCCTCTATAATTGTCATCAGCCCTCAGTCTTCAGTCTATTCATAGACGGCGGATGAGGACCCTATACCTGTGGTGCTAGGTTCACGACCTGTGATGGAGCTGGAGTAGGAGAAGTAGTGGTGGCTTGATGATTTTTTTATCCTTAACGGATCATTCATCCTTTTGGAATACAACTCTGCCCTCTGTGTTGCTATTAGCTCATCATCCTCAGGCTCAGAAGTTACAGCCTGATGCTCTTGGTGCTCATCCTCACTCTCAGAAGTAGTGAGGTGAGTGGCGTAGATTTCGTCACTGTCGAAGCTGGCCTCCGGTGACGCAGGTGCCTTCCCATTGCCTTTTCCTTTCTTACCAGTTGTGGGAAATTTGGTGGCCTTGGCCCTAGATGCAGCTGCATCCTTATTGATTTTTATTCATTTGACCCTCTTACGGGGCGGCATCTCCCTACCATAACCCTTTGGTATAGCCATGTCTGCAGAACATCAAAAAAAGTTAGAAACAATTTAAGCAAAAGCACAGAAAAGTAGTTGCAGACAGACTTGCCGAACCAGTTGGCGAGTTGCCGAATCACTTAGGCGAGCTAGATCGGGCTCGCCGAAAGGATTGGCTCACAAATTTCTCAGACAATTGGCATGTCGGTGATGTTAAAGCCCTTTCGGCGAATCCCTAACTGCGTTCAGCAATCAAGGACTAGCCCGCCAAAAGTTATAGTGCTTTTAAGGATTGGGGGCGCAGACAAAGGCCATCAAGGAAGACCTTCGGTGAGTCACCGAGTGCGCTTGGCGAACTCAGGCTTCTTTCCAAAAGTTACAGAACCTTATTCAAGATTAAGCATGAAATTAAAAGTGATCAGGGGAACTACGATGAACCGCATAGTGATTTGGCAAGCTCGACCCAGCTCACCAAACGACCCAACATGCCTACCTTTAACCCAATTTCTCAAATTCAACCCCACAACCCCCGAAAACAAAATCAAAACATGCACTATTACAATTAAGCTATGGCCCATTACCCCCATGCCCCCGAGATACTCAGATTTCTCCCGGTTTAGCCAAATTTGCCCATTTGACGACTTTTGCCCTTAGGAATGATGTCAACCGCTCCATCATTGGTCAAACTACGTCCTTTGGCACAAATGAGGCTTACTTAGACTTCACCCGACTAGACCCAACAACATGCAAGCACAACCCCACAATTTTAATCAATTTTAAGGCACAATTTTTTGGGAATTAACAATAAAGGCATTTCCGGCAAGATATTCAAATTAAAACAAGCACACACATATACAATTATTATCAGAGAGGCCCAGAACACTTCACTAAGATAAAATCACTAGCAAATGAGTCAAAATCGCAAAATAAAGATTTGGGGTTCGGAAAACCAACCTTAAAAGCCGAACAACTAATTTAAATCGGTAGGCGGCAAAGTAATCAAACTCAGAACAGTAATTCGATGACTAAAATACAATAAAAACACAACAAATATAGAATACTATAATGAGGGTGTGATTTTGGGAAGTTGAAAGGTGACGGAAAGTGAAAAAGTTTTAAGTTTTGAACCTTCGGCCTTAAAAACCATCCAGTTCTCACCCATTCGGCGACATAAGTTATGCTCGCTGACCCACTCAGCGACACACTGGGTGGGCACTTACCTCATCGTGTTTTACAGAACCTCCAGTTAATGTGGGGGTCCCAACGGCGGACTAGGTCATGATCGCTAACCTGGTCGGTGATTCTCCCAGTTGTTCCTAGGTTCGCCAAGTTTTACACTCCAATTTCAAATTGTCTTGAGTCCAACAGCGGTCCAAGTCGGGCTCACCGACCTCTTTGGTGAGTCACCGACTGGACTTTTAGCTCGCCAACCTGCACTTTTCAAACACCTTCCACACTTTGACCTGCACAATTAACACACCATTATATCCAACTTAAAAAGAAAGCAAATAAAAACTTGGGTTGCCTTACAAGCAGCGCCATAGTTAACGTCGCGGCACGACACAAATCTACGCTTAAACCTCATTCTTGGGGTTGGCCATAGTATCACTAGGCAACCCCCCCTTACTGTTTCGGGTTTAGATGAGACGAGATATGACCCATTTGGGTCTCCAACTGCTTGATCAATACTGAATGAGAGGTAACCATCTGGCTAAGGGTCCACACATATTCTTTCATTTCTTTCAAAATCTTGTCTGACCCCTCAACTTTGTTGAGGATATGAGAAAGCATATCCTCTGACCGACCTCCCTCAAAATCCTTTGGATTTTGGCGCTCATGGGGAGGAACATATCTATTCTTGTCCCCGTCTCTCTCTTTCCAAGTGGGGTTACAGTCCCTCCACTCTCGATCACAATCCTTCCAACTCTCATCCCTATTCCAACCTTGGTTACTACCCTACCTCAGGTAGTTTGAACGATAACCACAACCTTGGTTGGCTAGGAAATTTACCTCTTCGTTATATAAAGCTTCGAACTTGGCTTCTTCGGAATTCACACACCCAACACCCATGGCATTGACACTACGAGCACTAGCTCCCATGACATTTTTAGAAAATATGTCAAGTTGTGTCATGATCTTGGCCATGTTCTGGTCCCTCTCTTGGTCTTTCTCCATATTTCCTTTAGTCAATTAAACGTGAGAGTAGAGACCTGATCTTCGCGGGTGTACCAAGCCCGATTGATTGTGGGTCATTCCATCTAAGAGATGAACTGCTATCACATAAGGTTGTTGCATCAAACCTCCAGGACAAAGTTGGCCAGCAACACCCTTGTTCACCGAATCTAGACTTCGGTAAAAATACTGCAGCAACACGTTGTCAGTCAAGCCATGAGTTGGGCATTGGAGCATCAACTTCTTGAATCATAACCAAGTTTCATGAATTGGCTCGCCATCCAGATGGTTAAAGCTCTGGATGCTTTCCTGAAGAGTCATCATCTTCGAAGGAGGGAAAAATCACACTTGAAATGTGGTGACCAGCTCCTCCTACGAATTGATTGATTCACGCGGCAATTCGGCCGGACCGACTCTTGGGATATATTCTTGAAAGAGAATGGTCCGCAAGCATCCACACAGTTTCTAATATGCTGATGGGGATCCTCATGAGCCAAATCACTGAACAACCCCTTCAATTGCAAGAGCTGAAGCATAGTGCTAGTAATATGGAACACCGCGTTCCCTTCAACAGGAGGTAAGAGAATAGCAACAATTCCACCCATAAGATGTGGGTCATTAGCATTAGGCTCATTGACATCCAGGCAACCATTGCTTCCGTTCAGACTCATATTTCCTGTTTCAAAACACAAACCAGCAAAACAAAACTAAAAGTAAGTAAGTTCAACTAAGACTAACAGGAACAAAATTCAACTTAACTAAAGATTCTCAACCAACACAGCTCCACAGCAGCGGTGCCAGTGTGATTTCACGTATCAGGACCCTTCTTCCAATTCTAAGTGCCAACGATCGTAGTCAGTAATATAACCCAACTAAGTGAGTTTAGGTCAAATCCCATAGGGAGCGGTACGTGATTGAGAATCAATAGGCAAGTACGAACATGCTCAAGTCAATCATAGGAATAGATATTATCGAATAAAAACATAATTCAAATTAAGGGTTGACACAAGTGTCAAATAAGGGGGTTTTAGTTTTAACTATCACCTATATTAATAACAAAAAACATGAAAGTAACGAGATTGAGACGGGTTCTTGGGATGTGATTGGATTATAAGCTAATATAGACAAATGGGTAATTGAAACTGTTAGTAAATAGTTGTAAATCAGTGAATAAGCTAGACTTTCGTGGGGATAAACTTTCTCTCGAACAATTTACCCTGATTGAAGTTGGATTCTCTTGAACACCAACAAGCATGCAAGTAAGAACAACCTACGCTTTAATCCATTCACTCTCTCGAGCTCAATGTGTGGAAAAAGGTTTAGGATCAACTTTCTCAAGTTGAACCCATGACAACCCAATACCCACTGACCATCAATTCAGTAATCTTGCTTTTAAGACCTCTCTCTCGAGCAAGCAAAAAACACGAAGGTAGGAATGCATTTGCAACTACAATCCTTTAATTTCAACCAAGATTACTGAATGAAATCACTTCTAGACAGCATTTAAACTAACAATTAGCAATACCCAGCAGCTAAATCAACCCATAATCACATAATCACACCCCAAGAATTGGGGTTTTAGCTAGATATCATAAAAGATAGAAATTATTACCAAATTGTGTTTCCATCAACTGGGTAAGATTAATCTTGTCTTTAAAATGGTTCAAATTGAAGAATCTCAAAGACCCACTTCCAATTTCTCAAAAATGAAAAACTTCAATTCTTCAAAGCTAAGGAAAAGTTTTGTCTGAATATTCAAAGTTCAAACTCAGCAATTACTCTAATGAATGTTCATAATAAAATTTGATACTAAACATAATGTTTGAAAATGTATTTATAGTCGCCAAAAATATGCTGTGAAGGACCATTCAGCGCAGTAAGTTGGGATCACCGATCAGCTCGGCGATCCGCCCTTTAGTCAGTTCCATTGCCTGTTTGGTTTGGCCGTCAACATCCTCAAGTTCTGTAACTTTGGGCGATCCAACACTATATTGCGAAACCGTTCAGCGATACGCCGAATGCTCCTTTCTATCGCCGACTTGATTTTCTCCTTCAGGGCTTGGCACACTGGAACTTTAGGCGAGGTAATAGCCACTCGGCAACTCGCCCAATAGATTAGGCGATCAACAAGCCTTCTTTTCTTTGTTCTTTCAGCTTCCTTATTCCATTTTGCTCGTTAGTGTCCATGCTTCGTTCCTCAATCCAAATATCTCGAAATCAAGGATTTTACATCAGTTATTGGCACAAAATGAGCATTTGAGGACACTAAATCTATCCAAAGGAAGCCCCAAATGAGTCCAAATCTTAGACTCACCAAGGTGTTCTATACCTCGGCAAGGTATAGGACAGTTCTGGCAGCGTGGGCGAGACGATGTATCATCACGTAGCTCATAGTGATGGTTGTCAGGTAGATAATATCCCCATAGAGTTAAACTGTATACTTATATATCACTTATTATGTTGAGTTTAGAGATGAGAAAGTCTTTTGTAAATCTTTAAATAATTTAACTCCTTTATTTCTTTACATTCAGTTTAAGTACATTGTTATCTATAGTAGTCCTTTCTTCCAGTTATTTATTATTCAGCTATATTACATACACGTACCTTCAATGTACTGATGTAATTTGACCTGCATGTTTTAATGATGCAGATACAAGTTCTTAGGATCCTCAACAAGAATATGTTGACATCACTTCATCCGCTCATCTACTTATGAGTGAGACCTCCTTGCTTTCGGAGTACTCCAGTTTTATGAGTTTTTAGTAGTATTTCTTTTGAGGAGTCGTGGGTCTTATCCCGACACTTATCTTTGTATAGTAGAGGCTTCATAGATAGAAAGTTTTGGAGATTCTTTCAGTTTCAAATGGTTTTTTTCAAACCTATGTTTCATACTTAGTATATTCAACAATGTTTTGAGATTTAGTAAAATTGTTCTTAAACATTTCTTTCAATTTGATACTTATGTATGCTCAATTTATTCTTCTGCTTGTAGTCAGCCGGGATTAGGGTTCGCTTGGAAACCAACAATGGTTCTCGAGTGCCGGCCACGTCCAGGGTGTACGTTCGGGTCGTGACACATTCTATGTACTAATGCATACTTGTGACTACATTTTCTCACTAATGTAGGGTCCAACAATCCTATTTCACACACTCGTGGCTAGATTGTGTAACGATCCATTTGATCGTTTTAAGTACTAGAGCTTTTTATTTCATAAAAGACTTTCCGATAGATTTTAAATGGTATTTTGGACTATTCATAACTATATTGTGAAATAAATGGGACAGTTTTAATAATTAATTTAGTTGGTGTAAAAAAAAAAGATAACATTAAAATTTGTAGTGGGGCAGTTTTTACCACTTTTATAATTAGTTACAGATAATAATTAGCGTAGTAGAAGAAAGGAAGACAAAAATAGATGCACGAGCGTAAAAACAAATCTGAGAAGAGGGTTTACCTGTGCGGCGACTACAAGGATATCAACTCTGTATTCTTTTGTTGGTAAGTTTCTTCATTAATATATATTGCTTCTGTGAAAGTTTAATTATTAAAGTGTATCTTGGGTTGCTACAAGAATTTGGTGAATTCTATGCATTTGGGGGACATAACTTAATGGACAACTGTCAGGCAATCATTACAATAATTATGCGGTAATCATGAAGTAATGATTAGGAGATGTTAATTAAGTAATTGAATTATATTAAAAAGGATATCAAGTTTTGCTCATAAGTTGCTTATTGCTCGGTGATTAGCAGTATAGGTCAGGTGGTTTTTGTTATTATTGAGGTTATCAAAAATTGGGTTGAAAACTTGTTTGGCATTCACGTGAGTTTTAGTTCTTGGCATTATCGTAGGACCTCTTAATAGCCAATTAAGGATTGGCAGTGGACCAATTTATTACAATCATATAGTATGGTGATAATAAATGATAAATTAATAATATTATTGGATCGAAGTGTCACGTTCCGACACGGTATTTTTGGATCGGAGTGTCACGTTCCGACACGGTATTTTTGGATCGGAGTGTCACGTTCCGACACGGTATTTTTGGATCGGAGTGTCACGTTCCGACACGGTATTTTTGGATCGGAGTGTCACGTTCCGACACGGTATTTTTGGATCGGAGTGTCACGTTCCGACACGGTATTTTTGGATCGGAGTGTCACGTTCCGACACGGTATTTTTGGATCGGAGTGTCACGTTCCGACACGGTATTTTTGGATCGGAGTGTCACGTTCCGACACGGTATTTTTGGATCGGAGTGTCACGTTCCGACACGGTATTTTTGGATCGGAGTGTCACGTTCCGACACGGTATTTTTGGATCGGAGTGTCACGTTCCGACACGGTATTTTTGGATCGGAGTGTCACGTTCCGACACGGTATTTTTGGATCGGAGTGTCACGTTCCGACACGGTATTTTTGGATCGGAGTGTCACGTTCCGACACGGTATTTTTGGATCGGAGTGTCACGTTCCGACACGGTATTTTTGGATCGGAGTGTCACGTTCCGACACGGTATTTTTGGATCGGAGTGTCACGTTCCGACACGGTATTTTTGGATCGGAGTGTCACGTTCCGACACGGTATTTTTGGATCGGAGTGTCACGTTCCGACACGGTAACATTAAAGGAAAAAGATACTGAATTAACTTAATGTACTCAATCTCAATGAACGCATTTCCCAAACGAGTGTGCTGTGGAGGCATGAGTCCTCGTGTGTGTGCTTGATATTGTGATTGATTACGTACTTGCTTCAACTGTCACTTGTTCATGTTGTTGTTTCTTATCACCTGCTAAGTGCTATAGTTGACTTTATACTATTATTCATTGTATATTAGTTTCTATTTTGGGTTGGCCGATGATACCTACTCAGTACATGTTGCCCCGTACTGAGCCCTACTTGTATTTTTCTTTGTTTTCCTTTTATGGAGTGCAGGGAGTGTACCAACGAATTTGACTCGCCTTCAGCTCTAGCCAGTCTCAACATATCAGGTTTAAGGGTGAGCTATTTAATCGAGTTTGTGTTTGGGATTCTCTCGGTCATGACTTGATGTCTATAGTTTTCGGACACAAATTTATTTTATTTCATTTATTTCGGTGTCTTTGATACTCTTAGACTTAGTATTTAGAGATTAGATGTCCTTGATGTGATGACTTTCAGATTTTGGGGATAATATGTAATAGACTTTAGGGGTTTATTTGATTGGTTACTTTAATAAGTTTGGGAGCTTTCGCATTATTGTTGTTATTCGTAGTTGAATTATTGGTATATGTTGGAGTTTAGATTCCTTGGTCTGCCCACTTAGGAGGTTAAGTGTGGGTGCCACTCACGACTCATTTTGGGTCGTGACGGATTGACCCTTTGAGCTTTTTGAGAGAATGGTGAGTCCACATTTTCCAAGGATCGAGATTCTTTTTATGCCTTTTATCATTTTCATTTCAGAATTATATGTGATATGACTTACGTCCCAATCACATTTCTTATGATGTATTAGATGGATTTGAGACTTATGATAGATTTCTTCTTTTGTTGTTATTATTATTATTATTATTATTGTATTATATGGCATCTTTCTATTGGATATATTAAATTCCAATTCACATTGGGCTTCTCCAAATCCAATCCGACCCATACCTACAGTTCCATGACCAAACCCAATTAAAGACCCATATCAACTAAAAAATAATTGATCGATCTTCTTTCTCCCTAAACCCTTGGACCTTTTTTTCTTCTTCCCTCTTTTCTTTCTTCAATAATTTCTAGATATATTTCAAACCAAATGGTCAAATTTCAACAATACTATATTGAAGTTGAAGAATTCAAGTTAGAGTATTAATTTTGGAAGTATTCTCTCAATTCAATTGCTTATATCTTCTTCTGTTCATGTCTTGACGCAGTAGAATCCCGCATATGTCATTGCAGAGTGGTGTTTGTGGTACCAGAATTTGTGAATGGTATCTAGTTAGTGTAATACTCTTAATTGCAATTCTGATTATTTTTTGCATGGTAGTGAAATTATGTTTAGTTTGGTTAATGTCCATACGATTTAGGATTTGGTATAATTCGCAAGTTTCATTGTAATGTATTTTCATTGTTAACGACCTAAATTTGGATCAATTATGTTTTCAATTTTTGGATCAGTTTTGGTTCTTTTTTTTTTTCAAATTTTGATTCTTTGTTTTGATCTCATAATTGTGCACTTTTGTTGCATTTTAGCCACTGTAAAGTCTTGATTTTAATTCTTGAGTTATATATACATGATCAATGCAAACAATTGAATAGAAGAAGTTGTTCATCCTAGATGACCATGATTTGTTATTGGCATATGTGAACAATATGAATGAACTCAAAGGGACAGTAGTATATGGATCATATTGACACATTTCGCTGTTGTTTATTGCCCAAGTAGATGGTAAGCTCAATGTGGTGCTTGGCTATGGAAATTAACAAAGTTTATTTCCCAAGTAATTGGAATGCCACTTGTGCTTGGCTATAGACACTAACAAAAAAGAAACAAAATGTAGTGCTTGGACGGAAATTAACAAAATGAAGTGAAAGGGACAGTATAGTATATGGAAGAAGCATTACTGCCAACAACAAAAACAAAATTAATTTAAAGACAACATGCTACTATGTCAGCAAGTTGCCAAGGAAAGGAAAAAGAATATCTAACAAAACGCTTCAATGTGTGCCAGATATTGAAAAATAATAGACTCATTGATAAAGAAATAATACAATATTAATAGAGTTACATTCAAAGAAATAGGGGATTAAGATGCAGCAATATACTAGCATATCTTCACTCAGCGGAGTTTATGAAAACAAAATAGTATATAAGAACAAGAAAAATAACGGTATCTATCAGCCTTTTAATTGAATATCCCTATCAAAAAGATACTTGTAACCATTCACAAGCACAAACGGAATAAAATGGAATGAAACATAAACTACACCATTAATAAGTGCAGTAAGTATAATTATTGTTTAAATCCATAAGAAATAAACACACTAACTATTATCTCTTACTATGACTATGGTAGTTCCAATTCTAACATGACTTCCACAAGTTGTATTTTTTTCTGTTTGTGTCTTATTCTTCTTCAGCATTGTATTTTCATTCAACGTTCCATATATTCAAGATCATTAGTGCTATTCAAATTTAATCAGACTCTCCGGACACCGGGTGGAAAACCAATATAACCTTCTTGCAAGTGCGCTGGTTGATATTGGGAATGGTTCTTGTCCAAGACTGAATTAATTTTTTGCATAACGTTCTGAAATCCCAAAATACCATTCTCTTGAATTTCCACCTCAAGATCATAAAATTCCATCACTGGATTGATAGGATGACTGATCATTCATAGTACTCATTCCACATATCCATTATTGCAGGATCATTCTTTTCTACTATTAATAGGACTAATCCACTACTAAAGAGAATTTACCAATGTATCCCAGATTGGAAGAACTCATAATTGGTGCACCTTCAACTCTACTCTTCTTCCATTGGTCTAACCACACTCTAGCAGCACCCTTTAGTTGGTATGAAGCTAGTCACTCCGTATCAGCAACATGCATTACCTCAAAAACCTTCTATAATTGTTCCCTAAAGTTCTTCGGATCCTCAGTGACACTTGAATCGGTGCAGTCTGGACAATTCATCCTTAAAATCTCCCAGATTCTAGACGTATAAGCCACATCCTATCGATTCCCTCTTTGTTGCTCGGCTAGGTTGGTCACAACTTGACTCAACATCCAGATAGCATCCTGAAACTCAGCGTTAGTGACCTCTCCTTGGGGTTGCATTTCAGGTGCATTGGGTACCCCTTGACCCCTTGATCCTAAGGTTCAACATTCCTCCTAGCAAGACAACCTCGAACAACTCTTTGTGGAGGCATGATCTAAAAGACATGCGGAAGCAAAAATTAGAAAGAAACATTATAAAGATGAACTCTATCGCATGAAAAGTGTATGAAAGAAGTCAACTAGTTCCTAAATATTGTAGCCTCCTAAATATAGATGTTGCGCACTTCACATCGATAACTAGGACTCTACATACACAGCTTCATAGACACCTTAGGACTCTTGAAATCTGTGCTCCTATACGATGGACATGGATGACACTCGAGAACTATTGTTGGCCCCAAGCGCACCCTTGGCCTTGCTTAGCTCTCAGCGGAAGACTTACTCAATAAAAGAACTCAAAGGTCAAATACTTAAACTCAGAATATTTAAAAATAAGCATTCAACTAGCCAAAGAACAACTCAAGTCTCAACATAAACAATGAAAATGAAAGAGACTCATGAACTACCAGTATCTATTTATCTAAGAAGCCTCTACTAGCTAAGATGGACGTTGGGACAAGACACACGCCATCCTAATAAGAAAACTGAAATGATAAAACATGAATGAGAGATCCTCCAGAAGCAAGGAGGCTCATCAAACAACTCTGGAACTACAAATGTATCAACGAACCACCTGTTCATAACCCTGATCTCCAATATCTGCATCATGAAATGATTCATGCCAAATGGAATAAGTACATTGAATTTACGAGCATTTCAGGGAAAAACTTAACATAACATAAAGCTTGAACTTGGAAAGAATGAAACATACTCACCTTGGCGCTACTCAACTCAACCTCAACTCAATGCTGTATAAAAACAACAATAAAAAATATAGTTTATAAAAAGCATTTAAAACAATAGATAACAATTAAATGTATTTAAAATACAATAATAACTCTGTTTGTATGCAAAAAATCAAAATAACTATGTTTGGGAGTGTAATACCTCGGGAGTTTACAGTTGTCATTCTTTGCGTAGAAAAATACTTAACAGTTTAATTTTTTGAATTTTATCGTAGCACCGCACATGAATGGATAACATGGTATTTTAATTGAAATATGAAAAAAGGTATATGCATATTTCCTTCATGTTGTATCTGAATTATTCGTGGAAAAATTCTTTGGTACGATATATTTGTATATGTATTTATTTATAAGAGCTTAATCAATTATTAATATTTTAATGGAGATAGTAAGTTTTGTTATGTCAAAAAAATAATTATTAAATTTGATAGACTTTGTTCAAAATAATTTTCTATTAGTTGTGTTTTATTTTAAAAAAATTATATGTATTTTACCACAAATCTATGAAATATCTAAATATATATATAAAGTGGGAAATTAATTAGAAACTAATGAATAAAATAAAGTGGCCTCCACCCAGGTGTCATAATTTAGAGTGAGTAGTCAATTGGATATACAAGCATATATATCTTCCAAAAGATACAGATATGTATACAAATTATTCACCATTTCTCATCTCTACTACTGAAGCAAGTAAAAGTTGATATTTTAGTAATTTGCTTGATTTTGTTTAAATGGTTAGAGTTCACTGGATATTCAACCAAGCATACATAACATCATATAGAGTCTATTGCATAACTCGAAGGTGTTTATTGCGTAGCTTGATATCAGATTTTAAAGAAATACTTACAAGACTACTTTTATGTTTGATTAAGATCGTGTTTTACTTGTTCATGGTTTCAATATCAAGCAAACTTTGGAGGCTTATAGGTTGGATAAATTGGTTTCTTCTATCTTAGAGCAGTGATTAGAATCAAGGAAAACCTTTATGGGTTATGTCAAATATTAATGGTATTGCCAAAGCTATGCAAATTGTGATAATCTGAGTCATATCAAGTGTGGGAGCGGAGTTACGCTAGTTTTATGAAGGTATGTTAAGGCAAATTCGTTTCATTTTTTCATATCGCATGAATCCAAAAATATTATAAATTAGTGAATAAGTAACCTCTTTACTATTCCATTGGTAGAAAGACCCATTGTGAAGGGCATTGGGATGTCAGCTGATCTTATTTTTCTACCTCATCGTATCATTGTCGTGGTTGTAACATTGCAAAATATGCTTGACTGTTAAAGTTATTTTTTCTGTCAAGTTTCGTATTTCTTATATCAATCGATGAGCTATTAACCTAAAAGTAAGGTTGAAATGTTGGAGAATTGTATTTTTGTATTTATGGTAATTGTTAGGTCATTTTAATCTTGTTTCTAGAAAGGACTATACTACTACCAAAGCAGGGTTATTCTTAAATCAAAAATAATATTTGATAATAATATATTTGAACAAATAAAAGGAAAAGAATTAGACCTAAGCGTAGAAAAAATATTTGAAATACCAACAATAAGAAATTGGTTTAAAAGACAAAAAGAAGAATATTATGTTGTAAGTCAAAGAGAACATATCATAGATTGCAAATACACCAAAGGAAAAGCTAAAATACCAATAATAAACAAACGAATAATAAATAAAGAAATACAAGATATTAAATATATTAAATTTTACATTTACTACTGAAGTAATAAAAACTGACAAGAATGTTATTGCAGATTACTTATCAAGACAAAGCTATTGCAAACTGAGAAGAAAATACAATTGAAGAGATACTCAAAGCCATTACTACACTTTGTATCAAAGTGGACAGTATGGACAATGAGATACAAAAAGCTAAAGAATAATGAAGATAATCTGAAGTCTAAAGCTAGTACAAGTCAGCAGCATGACTATAAAAATGCGGAGCTAAGTCGATCGGAAGACTTTAAAAATCCAGAGCTAAGAGGTGACATTGGGAAACACCTAAAAACCCATAATGTTTGTTTAAATACAGTTGCAGGTACAAGGAAACCAGTTATTGAAAAACAACGAAATGTAAATTTAAATCAGCTATTTGAAAAACCATTTACACAAAAAGCAAAAAACACATTAACCATAGAACCACAAACTTCAACGTCAAGTTAAGTATGTTAGTCTCATTTTGAATTCCAAAATTAATAGTAATTTAAAAAAAAATTAAGTTGAGTTAAGAGTTTCGAGGCTATTATGATGTTTATAGGCCTAAGTCGGTCTCCTTTTGAGTTCCTAAATGATTGATTTGTGAAGTGGAAGTTGAGTCAAGAGCTTCGAATTTATCATGACCTTATAGGCCTAAATGGTCGTATGAAAGTAATGATGTCACAAGGAGATTCATCAAGCACCTTAAGGTCCTTGCAGACATCCTTAGTTTTAAATACCTTTCAAAAGTCGAGTTAACATTCAGGTATATTCCAATAGCATATGTGATTATGGGATTGTTAGTATAAGAGAATGATTATCAAATATGCATTACGAATTCATGACATGACTTGCTATGCATTCTACTCCCGAGCTATAATCGGGAGGTATGGAGCCTATTGCCTATATTTATAAGTATGAGACAGAGATGGCCACGGGTTGGCAGATATGATGTCGGTTCACTACCGAAAAGCACAACCATTGCTAGCATTTGGTTGGGTATGTCATGCATTTGTATCTATATATATATATGTATTCACGACATACGATGACACGAGCATACCATGTATTTTAAATTACCATGAGTTCACATGTCATCCATGGAGGCTATAATATTTTCAGTTTCACGAGGTATCTCTATTACCCATTTTATCGCAACTATTTTATGCCTTTACTTTCCGCCTTACATACCAGTACATTTTCATTCGTACTGCCATACCATTGCCTGGGGACTCTGCTTGTCATGTTGGAGGTTCAGACAGATGTCCTGATTGACTTTCAAAATAGAGGTGTTGTCTTAGTTGAGGATTGGGATGCTCCATTCTTCCTGGAGATGTTGGTTTCCCTGTAGGTTTTGCATACTTGAGTTTTGTATCTCGTTATTGGTATTGTTGGGGATTTAATCCCAACTAGTTGAGTTATAGTATTCGTAGAGACTTGTGGACATATTGTTGGGTCTTCTCATCTTTTGTCGATAACTTTGTTGGCTTACCTTTACATATGGTTTCAGTTGCAGCCTTGTCGGCTTGCTAGTTCTTTATCAGTTATGTTGTCTTTGCCAGCCCATTTTTTTTAGTATGTCTTAATGTAATCTTGACCTTGCTGGTCCAGTTATCTTGTTTCGACAAATTATTGTGGCTGCCTTGTCCGCCCTTGTTGTTTCTTTTCCTTTATATTTTAGGTGTCCCTCTCAGTCAAATAAGGTACCGTGTCCTTGTTGTGCCTCCCCTGATTTGGGGCGTGACAGGAAGATTCTCTAACTGACAACCACAACTATGAGTTATGTGATGATACAACGTCTCATCCACACTACTAGAACTCCTCAAGTAAGTGGATCCACTAAGATATGCTGAAAAATCAATAAGGAGTCATCTAAAAAGTATGACCCTTTCTAACCACGTTGGCTACATGGTTTCGCTAAAAAGAGATTGTACTCAAAACTGCTCATGAACTCTTTCGAAAATCGGTGTTTCCTCTAATCTTAAATGTAAAAACATTTACTTTTGGGAATACTTAGATCCCATATATCATTCAAAAATAAATAAACTCAACTCTCCTCATCCTAAAACATAAGTACTCATGTCTCAAAACAAGTTTTAAGAGATTGTAAAAGATTTCTCAAAACAACTCTCAAGTCTAGACTCTTAACACTACCTTGAATTTGAATGATGAATTCAAGGGTTATGATTTCATGTTGTGGATGATCCCTCGATGTTTAGATGTAGTTTAGAGTAGTTAGAATTTATAGTGAATAAAGGTACAATTTAAAAGGACTGAGATGGGCAAAATGACAGAAAAGGTGTGGGGATAGGCGACCCTGGCAAACTGAGTGGCGTGGGGCTCCAGCCCCTGAACTATAGGAGACTCTTCGTGGTGCGCTGGTGGGGCGGTGCGCCAACCTATGCCCAGATTTTCTCGATGAATTTTCTTTCTTGTTTTCTAACCCTAATTCCTCTAGAATCGAATGGTTTCTTCCCAACTAACTCACATTCGAATACCCAACATAAGTACACCATAATCTACTCCAAAAAACCCTCCAATAACTACCATTCATCTCATGAATTCATTGAAACCCCTACAATCAAGATTAAGAATGAAACTTCAAGAAAACTCATCCAGAACTCAAATCCTTCAAACTCAAGAACGAAATTTG
Organism: Solanum tuberosum; assembly: GCF_000226075.1. Lineage (NCBI taxonomy): Eukaryota > Viridiplantae > Streptophyta > Magnoliopsida > Solanales > Solanaceae > Solanum > Solanum tuberosum. Next base: position 82,103 of record NW_006239479.1, read on the forward strand.
CATTAAAATCGCATGATTGGTGTGTTGGTGAATAAGCCCAAGACTATGAGAACTCACATACCTTAATTTGGCAAAAGTCCTTCAACAAATCTCACGAATCCCGACGAACGCCTTTAACCTTTCCTCTTTTCTCCTCTTCTCGCTGCTTGAACTCTTTTCTAAAACCCTAAGCGTAAATTAGAACTTGTAAAATTGACCCAAATCAAATTTCACCTTAAAATATTTACTAAAAACGTTTTAATCTGAAGGTGTAAGGAAAAGACCAAAATACCCCTCATAATTTTGGGTAACTTTCTTTAATTGTACATACATATTCCAAATGGGCATATCTCCCTCATCCAAACTCCAAACTTATCAAACTTGGTGGCGTTGGAAAGAGAATTCCAAGACCTTTCATTTGATATCTTATGGGTCACTTAACTCATCCTGTACTGAATGTTATGGTCGTTTGAAGTTGACCCAAAATTCACAACTTAGCATAACTTGCAAAATTCTTAATTTAGCTATTTCCAGTTTAGCACTTTCTAAATTTAGCTCTTTCTAAGGCGGCATGTTATAGGGCATAGGGCTGTGGGTATGGGTCAGACTGGGTGGGGAAAAATCCAATGTGAATTAGAATTTAATTTACCCAATAAAATGATGCAACATAATATATAATAATAATAATTATTATTATGATTATTATTATCATTATTATTATTATTATTATTATTATTATTATTATTATTATTATTATTATTATTATTATTATTATTATTATTATTATTATTATTATTATTATTATTATTATTATTATTATTATTATTATTATTATTATTATTATTATTATTATTATTATTATTATTATTATTATTATTATTATTATTATTATTATTATTATTATTATTATTATTATTAAAAATGGTTGTTAGGTTTAAGGGTAAAAAGGGATCCAAAAGGTGGATTGAGGGGAATTTTTAGCCAATAGGTGAATGAGAGGTATATTTAAACCTTTTTGAATGGTCCAAGAGTATTTTTAGCCCTTTTCCTTAAATTTTATTATTTTGTATGATATATGATAAGTGGCTTGTATAGGGCCTTCTGGATTCTTATACGCCATGTCATGTCTAGGGTGTACTTTCGATCGTGACAGATCATGATGAACTTAGTTTTATAAATGGTGTTGGGTATAGTTGGTGTGGATGAGTTGGTTTAAGGCGCCAATTTCACGTATTGTTCCAAAAAAAGGGCTAGGGAGTTGTCATGAGAAATTGTAAAGGATAATTGGTTAGTTGATTGGGGTAGGGATGGCATGGTATTCAGGGATATTAATGTGTTAGTAGGTTTCAGTTATTATTGTACATTATGGTGACATAACATATTGGCTTGGGATGCCCTAGGAGGATATAACAGGTAGGCTTTGGAAGTATTAGTGTTTCTAGAGGGTCGAATGTTAAATATTGGAGTTGACAACGGAATGACGTAGGAGGCAGGGTTAAAGTGTACTAGATTATGGGTTTACTTGGGAAGTGTAATAGTATGTGAATAGAGAAGGAGTGTGGTGTAAGTTCCTTATTGTGTGGTTATTTTTTAATGTCTACATTATATTATGTGGTAGGTTTGGGTCGAACAGTGATCCTTACTAGTACATGTTTGTACGAATACTACTCTTGCTATGCCACATTGCATACTATGGTTGCAGCGTTTGCGATATTTCATAGGTGAAGATGATGATGATCTCCAACAACTTTCTCCTTCTTGTGGTGGGAGTTCTGTCTCATTTTTATGTATAATATGTATTCTCTTAGTAGTTCTTGTACCTTTTTAGACTAGTTCTATGGGGTATTTTTCAGTCTATTGTAAAAAGATTTTACTCATGTTCTGGTTTCTTAAATTTATGATGTTAATGAGATTTTTTTAGTAATCAATTTAATTTCCACATGTTTCAACGGGTTTCGGTTGTAAGGGTTCTCCTTTCTAGGTGTTTGAGTAGGTGTCCCGATTGCCCACTACTATTTTTTTAATTCAAAGAATTAGAGTTAGTTGTTGTGCTAATATATTTATGGATAGCATTGTTAGATGTTTCATGAGTTTGATTGTAAAGTGTTGATTGACCCACATGGGGTTTGGTGTTGGAGCCAGTCACGGTGATTTGAGTCGTGACATGTTAATTATGCAAATTGTTCCAACTTTACGATGATTTACATTGCTGCTTGATTATTACACGAGGAAATAAGGTCATATCCAGTAAATCATGTGGAAATAAGATCCTATCCATTGAATAACGATTATTCAAGTTAGTTTCAACAATTTCATTTGAATGCTCATAGGAAGTTCGAGTGTCAATGAAGTATATGTATAGATTACCTACCATATTTCCTAGTTCATTATATTTGGAAAATGAATAAATTGTATTCTTAGTTCATTATATTTGGAAAATTAACAAATCATATTTCTAGTTCATTATATTTTAGAAATTAATAAATTGTATTCCTACTTCATGTGGGAAATTAATAAGTTCCATTCCTAATTTACTTTCAAATCAAATTTACACAATATATGAAATGCATAGAGATGGTTTACCTTATTTCATTTGGGAAGTCAATAATGTTTCATTCCTAATTTGTTTTGAGTCAGATTTGATGATATGTCGTTATTAATTATGTACTTAAATGGGTTTAAAACATACAAACCATTTATTTTTGAAAACTTTGCGCGGAAAGAAAGTAAAATTAAGTACAGTAAAATACATTTTTTTATCGGTGTTTAGTTTGAAAGGAAAAAGGTAAATATATTATAAGCTGCTTGAAATTGATTAAAATGAAAAGTAAGACAAAAGACTCTAAAATGATTGGCTATATTTAATGATTGGATTCGATTTCAGTTTGATTATGTGCTAAATACTATTGAAGTGTGTTTACTACATTATCATTGTTCATTTTAAAATTTATCAATGATCTACAGTAATAAAGAACTGTACAAGTAATTTTTGGTTGATTTCATTACATGGACAAATTATGATATTGAAATAGTTAGATATTATTACTCTTGATTTTCACCTTAATTACTCACCTCTTGATTTACTAGTAAAATATTTCCGCTGTCATGAAAATCTTCCTTGTATTTACAGGATTTTACTAATATTTATTCGAATATCAAAGATAAAAAATAATATAATTGGTTCCAAGTCTTAAGGGATAATATATCTTAGGTATTTAGCGTTCAAAAATCTTGTTTCAAGTTCTTTTGAATTTCATAGGAGATGTATTGGTAAAATTCTATTTGTATTTTTGCAGGTGTATTCTTTATATTTGAATTTAATTTGTGGCTCAATTATTTGTTCATCACAAATCTGGTGCCAAAATAAGCTACATTACCATACAATATTTTTCTAATGTATGATTATGTTAGATTGTGTATATAAGCTTAATGTATATGCCATTGTAATTCATTGTTCTTAATAATAATTAGAAAAAGAAACAAATTGTTCTTGTATAAATAAAAATTCTGTAGTGCATGATATCGATCTAGAACTAAACTAAAAATAAATTTTCTTAGTTAAATAGTTTTAAACATACATAAACAAACTACTCTTGGTCTTGCAAACTTAGGAAAAGAAAACTTAATATTACATGGAAATTTCAAAATAAAATAAAACTTTAACTACTATTGCAGTTGTATCATTTTTAATTTTTTGATGTGAAAGGGGAAGCAGAAGCTCGACATATGGGACAATCTGTTTTCCTCAACAACCACTGTTTGATGCAGCATTCATGATATTCATGTTCGCACCCAAGTGTCCCAATGGTCTCTTTATTCGTATATTCCGCAAGACAGATTCCACAAATCTCTTTTTTGTTCGTTGAAATATTTACTCCATATTCATGCACAACAACATGATGAATTCTTATTTTATAGTACCTCGAATCCAAATGCTCAAGATAACACGTTTAGAATGGAAAATCATAGTAACACTGCAACATAACTGCTGAAAATGTTGAACCAAATGACCACGAATTTAGAATAGATAGGAGAGTCGACTAAGAAAATAAAATATTAGAACTACAACAGCAAACAAACGCCTTTCATAATCAAAATAAACCAGCGCTTTTCGAATTTAGATTAGACTATGTTGTGGTCGAGAAAGCAGCCATCCATATACACACCTTCTATATCATATACAAATCAAAGCAACAACAAAAGAGATATATATATATATATATATGTTAACAAAAGAAACAGAAACTTCACTATACATAAAAGTAGGAGACAAGAAGATTAACAACCCATTTTAATTGTCGAAAATCAACAAAAAAGAAAACAACCAATTGGAATCTGAAATCTGAAAAAAATAAAAATAAAAATAAAGGTGAGGTACAGTACCTCTCCGGAGGCAACAAACAAGAGCTTAGACGTCAAAGGTTCTAACTTCTAAATTCCTCAAACTAGAATTCAAAACCGAAAACAAAAAGATGAAAGAAGATCAAAAAATTTCTGAAATCTAATGCTTTAAGTGTGTTTTATCCCTCTTTTTTGTTTGTTCTCTGATGATATTTTTTTTGTTCCTGTCCCTTTTTTGATGATTTTCGGATGGTTGTTCCCCATTTTCTTTCTTTCGAATGAGGCAAAACACCTCTTATATAGGCAAAATCCGGATTTGAAACTCAAAATTATCAAAATCCATAGTGTAAAGCAAGGAACGAGTGAAATCTTTGAAAAGATCACCTTTTTCGGTTTCTCAGACTTGAAATTTATTCTTGGGTTTTCTTTCCGATGTAAAAATAGGGAAAAAGGTGGGATTATTGACGGCCGTAGTAGATAAAGGTGATGAAGGGGACTTAAAGTTTATAGGAGGAGGTTGAGGACCACCGGAAATTGCCATTTTCCGGCGGTCTATAGGCAATATCGCTAAGAAAAGTTGATGGGAGAGGGTGCAACTATGAGGAGCGTTTGGGGAAGAGACGTTCTAGGGAAGAGGCGAGGTCTTGGAAAGGAGAAAAGGACGCGTTCTTTTCTTGAAGAAGATGGTGCACCAAAAAAAAAGAGTGCATGGGTCGGTGGGGGTGTACTATCTTTGAAAAGTCTTGATTTAATTTTGGCCGTCTGATCAAGTGATCGGACGGTTAATAATATAAAGGTCTTTTTAAAAAATAAATAATTATATATATATATATTAATAATAATAGTAAAAGGATGAATTAATTAGAGCCGTTAGATTAGATTGTAAGGCCGAGATTGAATCTAAAGAAACACAATCCATGTGCTCGCCTACGTGGCATACACAAATTGGTTGATTTAAGGGGACTTGGATTGCCAAAATTGCTCAAATTAAATTAATTTAAATTATAACTACTTCTTGATTAAATAGTCATAATTTATTAAATTAAAAATAATTATTTTGCAAGACTAGCTTATTTTTAAAATTAGTCACTCTTAAAAATTAAATTAATATAAATTAGTAACTCATTAATTAAATAAGCTTTCTAATTTTAATAAATGTACGAAAAATATCTATTGCGACAACAGAAATTATATTTGAGCACAAATAGATTCAATTCTTAAGAACAACATTTATTTTATTTTGTTTTAAAAAAAATTAATTAAAAAAATGAGAAATTAAGTAGTAATATATATATATATATATATATATAAATATAATATTTAATTTTTATAAGAAATAACATTTATGAAAATAAATTTATCAAGTAAATTAAATAATTAAAAATCTCTTCGTATTCCTTGAAAAATTCATAACAGAATATATTATTTTATTATTATTAATTTAGTTAAATGTGGGGAGCCAAAATTGAGTGTCAACAGCTTGCCCCTTTCTTTGTCCATGGAAGAGAGTGAGGAAGACGTGGACAAAGAAATATTGACACAATCCAATTTTAGGCGACCAACCAAAACACATTTTGAACAATAACTTGGCAAGAATGTTTATGGAATTATGGCCGAACTTTGACTTTCGAGCTGCCTACATATCTCAGGTTTCATGAGAAATCAGGCCACATGTAGTTCGAGAACATAGCAAATTTTTAGCAAATTTTTATTAAAACTTTGCCCCAGTATCGAATTATGATAATACTGAAATCTTTTGATGGTAAGGTATGAAGATATTAGCATGAATAGAGGGATGAAATATAGTTCTAAATAAACTTGAATGAGAAATGCTCTGTAGCAACTTCTAAAGACTTATGGTAGAGAGATGAATTTTCAAAAAGACCGCCCCAGTGTCGAGTTATAATGAACAGAGACATGAGAGAGTTATATGTAAGATTTAAATTTGAACTTTTGAAAATCGAGTTGAGTTTTGAAAGTGAATCCTTGACGTAGCTAGTGATGCTTGACATTGCACTAACTTGCCCTAGTTTGCTGCTTAGAGGGAGTTCCTCGTTGTAATGCATTGTCCTGCAAAACATGTAAAAGGGTGAAAAGTACCTGTTGCGGTTCAAAAATTATAAATTGAAATAGTAATGTAAAGAGTAGAGTATAGATGTTCAAACGACTGTTGATGTCTCTTTTTGTGTTGTGAGTCTGATGTAGGTAAAATAACTTGTAATGTAGAAGCCCTCGATTGGCGGGGTTGTTGTAATGTAAAAGCATGTATCCGATTGTGTAAAGCTTGTAAGGTAAAGCCTCCGGCTGGCGGGGCTGTTGTAATGTAAAAGCATGTAT